>NW_019154115.1:3542538-3794713 GCF_002288905.1 Enhydra lutris kenyoni | reverse complement strand
GATCTCAGGGTCCTGGGATCGAGTCCCGCATCGGGCTCTCTGCTCAGCAGCGAGCCTGCTTCCCTCTCTCTCTCTCTCTCTCTGCCTGCCTCTCCGTCTACTTGTGATCTCTCTCTCTGTCAAATAAATAAATAAAATCTTTAAAAAAAAAAAAAAAAAAAAGACTTGAAATCCTGGTTGAGAGGGGAGGTCAAATCTGAGACAAATATTGTATACAGAACATCTAATATATGTATATCTGTTTGATTTATTTGTCTGAATTGAATTATTATGAAAAGTAACTCTCTGGAGACAAGTTAATCAACAGTTTGGAAGCAAATAAGCTTTTTATAATACTGTAAAAAAAAGTGTGAAAAAAATAAACATTTAGAACTATGCTACTCAGACTTCATTGTGCACAGAAATCACATGGGGATTCTTTTTTAATGCAAATTCTGACTCAGTAGGTCTAGTATGAGGAATAAAATTCTGTAGTTCCAGCAAGTTCCCAGGTGATGCTGATGCTGCTGGTTCTAGGACCACACTTGGAGAGGCAAGGGTTTAGAAGACCGGCATGAAATGGGCAGCCATATAGTAAAATTAATAAAATGAATTCATGGAGTTATGAAGTAAGGCAATCAGATTCATAATGAATATGCAAATGTCTTGTTAATAGGGTTAATATTTAAGCCATCTGTCATTTAAGTGGAATGAGCGAATGAAATACAAACTTGAACTTAGTTTTAATTCCTTACATCTGTTCGCCCAAGCCTTTCTGAAGAGATTATCATAATAACAGATTGGTCCATTTTGTGTATTTTATATCTGAATATAATTTAGCTTACTAATTTGAGAATAATTTTGAAAGGTGATGTTAAATTGTAGGTTGCTCTTAAGTTAAAGTTTTACCATGTTTTTCAGATTCCAGGATTTCTTAGACATGCCCTAATTGGTTGAACCTGACAATTTCTTATTTTTTCCTTTCAAAGGGAAAAAAATCAACCTTTAATTTTTATAGGAGGAACTTAAAATAATTGCCCTACTTAGAAATTAAGAAATAGAATATGAAGGAGGTGAACTTCTAAATGCAGATTCAACATAAGATATACTTCAGGTCCTCTCAACAGTGTCCTTTTCTTCATTGTATTCTTAGTGCCTGCATATTAATACTTAATATGTAGCAGATGATTGCTTGTTCCTCAGTGAATGTTTGAGTGTGTACTAACTTTTCTAAACTTTTCTTATGATAATGTGATAATTATGGCATGATAGTTACTATTTATTAAGGTGTTTACTTTGATTTATTTCTGACAGAAGTCCTATGGAGCAAATATCATACCATTTTATAGATAGATAAACTAACACTCAGGTGTGATGGCTTGCCCAGGAACACTGGGATAAGTTAAGAATAAAGAATTTATTCAGAGCCTGGTTTAACTGCCTCTAAATGTTGTGCTTTTAACCACTATGCTGTTTGCCTCTGAAGTGTTAACATTTCATATACAGAATAGCATTTCAGTTATGTAGATCAGGGATTTTGAGATTAACACAGAGTGCAAATGATAAAAATGACAGGTTGTTTGTTTGTTTTTAAGGAAAATTTAAGATTCAGTAAAACCCCAAGAAAATGATTTTTAAAATAGTGAAATAGTAGTTCTTCTTTACATGTCTGGTAATTTTTAATTGGTGACTGATGTGAATTTTGCCCTGTTGGATGCAGGATATTTTTGTATTCCTATAAATATTCTTGAATTTTCTGGGATAAGTTATCTGGAAACAGTTTGATCCTTTCAAGTCTTGCTTTTAAGCTTCGTCAGGTGGGACCAGAGCAGCATTTGACCTAGGGCTAATTTTTTTCTCACTCCTGAGGCAAAACTCTTCAGGGTGTTCTACCCAATGCTCTGCAAATTATGAGGGTTTTCACCCTAGCTGATGAGAACAGGCACTATTCCCTGCCCTATGTGAGGTCTTGGGATTGTTCCTTAAATCTTTCCAAGTGGTTCTTTGCCCTGCCTCACATATGTATATGTGGAAGAGTTGAGGAATCTCTGCAGGCTCGGGAGTTTCTCTCTGGTATTCTTTCCTGTGAACTGTAGCCACACTGTCCTCCCTGGACTCACATCTCTAGCCCCTCAGCTCAGGGAAGCCTCACCCTCTTCTGCCTGGGCTCCTCCTCTCAGTGCTTTGGCCTGGAGACTTTCTCCAAGAAGTAATCTAGGGCAGTCCTAAGACTCACCTCCTTTGTTTTCCATTATAGCTCAGGAATCATGGTTTTCATTACCTGGTATCCAGTGTCTTGAAAACTGTTTTTTCCTCTAATTTTTTCTGTTTTTTAGTTGTTTGAGGCAGGAGGGTATATTTGGTTCCTATTACTTTGTTGGCCAGAAATGGAAGTCTATAGTGGGTCATTTGATTGAGTTCCACTTTGTCATTTTCCATGTCAGTTCATCAGTTCAACAAAATGTTATTAAATTGTCTACTGGCTACTTCGCATATAGTTAGGCACTTGAGAGGCTATGGAACTGTTCTTGTGCTTTCATCACAAGGAACCTGTAAGAACATGTAGAGGGCCTGATCATAGAGCAGTGTTTCTCAAGGTGTAATGGGCTGACTGCTTTCAACAGTCTCTTGGGGTGCTTGTTGAAAATGCAGTTTCATGGTTCCTGCACTGGACCTAATGAATTAGAATCTCTGGGGGTGATACTCTAGTTATATTTATGTACTGTGGGCCATCCTCATGCCCCAATTCTGAAGGAAAGGTGGGGAAGAGGGAATAATTGACAAAGTAATACTGATACTCTTACAATTTGTATTTTTGTCAGCCTCTTCCAATTTAATTTTTTAATTAAATTTCCAATTATTTTTTAATTTTCTTTAGATCTGTCTTACTACCATTTTATAGAAGCTGAGGCCTGCCTAGGCTAACTGGCTTGCCAAAGGTTTACATAGGAAGTAGAACTAATTCTAAAACTCGGTTTTCCTCAAGCCAGTCCTCACTGTGCTGTACACTTCCTACAGTGGTATTTTCTCTTGTAGATGTAGGAGTCTCCTTGAGAGTTATTTTTCACGCAGCTTATCTTTTCTGAAGAGTTAGCAGGTTATATTTTGTATTAATTACAATTGATATTGACTCTGAGTAACAGAAAATATAAAATAACAGCGGATTATATAAGGTGAAAGTTTATTATTCTCCATATAAAAGTGCAGGGCTGGTATGACACTCCACAGTGTCAGGAATTGAGGAGCTTTCTGTTTTTTTCTCTGCCACGCCTGGCCATAGTCCAAGATAGAAGTGATATCTAGACAGCTTGGTGGAGGAAGGGATCAAGAAGTAACAAAAGGATATATACCTGCTGTCTCTTATGGAAGATTTCCCATAAGCTGCCACATGATACTACCCCTTACAGCACAGTGGCCAGAACTTAGAGCTGTAGCCCCATCCTAACTTCATAAACAGCTGGCATATGTAGTCTGTATTCCTCAAGATCATGTGTCCAGCTAAAACCCAGCAGTTGGAGAACAGCTAGAAGTCTGCCACATACTTTTCTCTTCTGACTCTGGAGACTGCCAAGAAATGAAGGCTTATTCCTGGGGTCCCTGGCTAGAGCTCAAGGGTATTTTCTTTCTTTCTTTCTTTCTTTCTTTCTTTCTTTCTTTCTTTCTTTCTTTCTTTCTTTTTTTTTTTTTTTTTTAAGATTTCATTTATTTATTTGAGAGAGATTGAGTGAGAGGGAGAACATAAGCAGGGGGAGGGGAATGGGGAGAGAGAGAAGCAGACTGCCTTCTGAGCAGGGAGCCTGATGCAGGGGTCAGTCCCAGGGCCATGGGATCATGACCTGAGCTGAAAACAGACGCTTAACCAACTGAGCCACCCAGGCACCCTCAAGGGCATTTTCTAATAACAATACCAATAGCCAAAATATCCTGTTATTTAGTGCATAATTACAATATGGCCATAGATGTACACATTACTTGTGGGGTTTTTATTTTTGCTTTTGTTTTGTTTTTTTTTTGTCTGGGTATTATGCACTTGTAATTGTGTTTATTATTGTTACTGTTAACGTTTAGCCTTTCTATGAAACAGAAACAAAATAATGAATTTTACAGTTTGGTAATGGGTATATAGCAGAATCACTTTCATTAGCATATATCTTCTACTAGTTTGTTGAAATAATTTGAGTCACTTTAGTTACCAAGAGGGAAGCAGCTGATAGCCTACTTAACAGTCTTCCATGCTTTTCATATTTTGTGATGCATAAATCCCTTAGGGCCAATATATATAGAGCTGTGATACTTTCTGAGGGGTCTTAAAAGCGGGGGGGGGGACCCTTAATTGAGTACATAATCTGTCACATCTGAAGAGTAACACTATTTTAACCTTTCATCTAAGATAGAAATATATTTGAAATACTTTTCTGTATTTTCATATATTTAACTTTTTTCTGTTTAACTTTATTTTTTATTTTAGTTTTTTAGAGAGGGAGATGGGAGGGTGGGACAAAGGGAGATGGGAGGATGGGACAGAGGGAGATGGGGAGAGAGAGAATCTTAAGCAGTCTTCATCCCCAGCAAAGAGCCCAATATGGGGCTCTGTATAGCAGCCCATGAGATCATAACCTGAGCAGAAATCAAGAATCAGTCACTTAACTGACTGAGCCACACAGTCACCCCCTTTTCTTTTTTTTTTTTTTTTAACTTTAGATTAGTGTTATAGTACAGTCTTGCCCAAATATATGCAGGTAAAATATTAGGAGACTCTGATTTAATCATGTATAAGCTGTGCCTGAAAAGCCAACTTGTAATATAGGCAAGTTCTGGATTTCAGTGTGTCCTATCATATTGATGTTGAAATACCACAGTAGACAGCGGTCAGGTTGATTTAAATCTTTTTCACCCCATTTTATTGTGATAAAATTGACCTACAACATTAAGTTTTAGTTGTATGACATAATGATTTCAAATATGTATATTTGTGAAATGATTACCACAGTAAGTTTAGTTAACATCCATAACCTTACATAGTCACAAATTTTTTTCCTTGTGGTGAGAACTTTTTTTAAAAAACATTTTATGGGGACGCCTGGGTGGCTCAGTTGGTTGAGCAGCTGCCTTCGGCTCATGTCATGATCCCAGCATCCTGGGATCGAGTCCCACATCGGGCTCCTTGCTTGGCAGGGAGCCTGCTTCTCCCTCTGCCTCTGCCTGCCATTCTTTCTGCCTGTGCTCGCTCGCTCTCTCTCTCTCTCTGATAAATAAATAAAAAATCTAAAAAAAAAAAAACAAAAACATTTTATGTATTTATTTGAGAGAGAGAGAGAGAGAGAATGAACAGGGGGAGGGGCAGAGGGAGAGGGACAAGCAGACCACCCTCTGAAAATGGAGCTCTTCATAGACGCTAGGGGAGGTTGGATCCCAGGACCCTGAGATCAAGACCTGAGTGGACTGAACCACCCAGGTGCTCTAGTGATAAGAACTTTAAAGATCTATCCCCAGCAATTTCTAAATATACAGTACAGTATCATTAGCTATGGTCATTATATTGTATATTAACATCCCCAGAACTTATAAGTGGAAGCTTGTACCTTTTGATCAAGTTCAGGTATTTTGCCCGCCCACCTCTGTTCTCCACCAATCCGTTCTCTGTTTCTGTGACTTTGGGTTTTTTTTAGGTTTCACATGTAGGTAAGATCATCCAGTATTTGTCTTTCTGTGTCTGGCTTATTTCACTTAGTATAATGCCCTCAAGATCCATCTACATTGTCAAAAATGGCAGGATTTCCTTCTTTTTATGGATGAATAATACTCTATCATGTGTATATATGTCTCAAATTATCTTTAGTCTTTCATTTCCAAGTCTTGGCTATTACAAACAGTGTGGCAGTGAACAAGGAGGTTCATGTATCTCTTCAAGATAGCGATTTCATTTCCTTTAGATCTATCCCTAGAAGTGGATTTGCTGGATCATGTGGTATTTCTTTAATTTTTGTTTTTCGAGGAACACCTATGATGTTTTTCTTTGTGGTTGTACCAATTTATATTCTCACCAACAGCATACAAGTGTTCCCTTTTCTTCATATCCTTGCCAGAACGTGTTATCTCTTGTCTTTTTGATAACAGCCATCCTAACACATGTGAGGTAATAGCTCATGATTTTTCATTTATATTTCCTTGAGGATTAGTGATATTGAGTACCATAGTATGTACCTTTTGAACATCTTTGGGAAAATGTCTTTTCAGGTCCTTTGCCCATTAAAAAATTGGATTATTTGCTTTTTTTGCTATTGAGTCATATAAGTTGCTTATATATTTTGGATGTTAATCCCTTGTTAGACATGTGGTTTGCAAATATTTTCTCCCATTCTGTGGTTGTCCTGTCATTTTATTAATCCTTTCTTTTTTGTTAGTTTGATAGAGTCCACTTACTTATTCTTGCTTTTGTTGCTTGTACCTGAAGTGTCATATCCAAAAAAATCATTACCTAGACTAGTATCAAAGAGCTTTTCCCCTGTGTTTTCCTCTAGAAGTCTTATAGTTTCAGGTCCTGCATTTTTCTTCAATCCCCTTTGAGTTAATTCTTGTGAGTAATGTAAGAGGAGGGACTAGTTTCATTTTTTTTTGCATGTGAATATCCAGTTTTCCCAACACTGTTTATTGAAGAGACTGTCTTTTTTTCATTGAGTATTCTTGGCTCCCTTGTCAATTAGTTGACTGGATATGCATGGGTTTATTTCTGGGTTCTCTATTCTGTTCCATTGGTCTGTGTGTCTGTTTTTATACCAATACCATTCATACTTTTTTTAATGACCTAAATCTTAAGCCACATTTAGGTTAGGAACTAGAAAGAAGAGAAGATACAAATATGATAAATGTTTTCTCTGACACCTTAAAATTAATATCTTTTTCTGTGATGACTTGGTCATTAGAGATAACATTTTTCTTTGAGCTTTCCATATTGTGCCAATGTGAACATTCCAGTAAAATGCTAACCCATCACTCATTAAAAATATTTCCCAAGAACCAGAAGTCAGTGATTTTTTCTCAAATGCCTAGATTATATTAGGCATTATGACATTTGGAATTTGTAGAGTTAGAGCACTGCGTGTAGTATCCTTGTCCTTTGCAGTAAGCTGAATACCTTCACTTAATCAAGCTTAGACCTAGTCAACAAAGAAAATGGAAGCCTCTTGTAAAACTTTTTGTTTTAAAGAAATTAAAACATAATCAAAGATACATAAAATAATGCAGTAAGTCCACATGTATGTGTCACCAGCTTCAACAGTCATCAGCTCATGACTAGTCTGGTTTCATCTGTATCCTATCCACGTCCATTGTGTTATTTTGAAGGAAATCTCTGATATCATTTTATCAATTACTTCAGTTAACTCTAAAAGGTAGGGACTTTAAAAGAAATCATAATACCACTTTTGCCCTAAAAAGTTCCTTAATATTATCAAATATTCAGTGTTCACTTCTTAAGTGTCATAATTCTCTTTTAATCATTCTCTTTCATCCATTATGATTGGTATATCTCTTAATCTTTATGTTTTCTTTGATCTGATTCCCTGACCCACCTTTCTCCCTTCCTTGCAATTTGTTGAAACAAACAAACAAACAAATAAACAAACAGGTTCTACAGAGTTTCTGACAGTGTGGATTTTGCTGACTGCTTCTTTGTGGTGCAGTTGATCTGATCCTTGGGCCTCCCTAATTCTTGTGAATTGCTAGTTGAAGCTAGAAGTGGGATCATGTTCAGGTTGGGTTTTTAAAATTTTGTTTTTATGGCAAGGGTACTTAAAGGGGGTTGGTTTTCTTCCTGTTGGAAGTATGTAGTACCTGTTTATTTTTCTTCGTGATGTTGCAGCTAGAGCCTAGAGCTCTAGAGCCATTAATTAGGAGTTGCAAAAGGTGATATTCTAATTTTATCATTTTTTCTTCATTTATTATTTGGAACATAAAAATATTTCATATTCTTTATAGAAGAAAAAGTTCTTCATGTCAGCTAGTGTTTACATGGTGATTGGTTTGTATAGGAGAGGTATGATATATGTTTAATTATTTTCCCTCATTTACCACTGAAAAGTTTTTTTTTTTTTAGAATCCTCTGGTGCTGGAGAGTGACTTTTTTTATTTTTAAGACTGGTAGTTTTTAAGGTCTTCTTCTATCCTTTCAATTCAGAATTGTTATCGGGTTGTATCTAGTGTGTTATTTCCCTACCCCCGCCATCAGTGCCTGGAACTTGAATCCCTTGTATCTCATGCCTTTCTGCAATCATGGGATAGTTCCTGTTTGTTGAATCATTGCGTTTCCTCAGTCTCTTTCTACCCCTCCACTTTAGCTGTTATTATTAACACTTGTTCTGCATTTGATTCTTTGTTCCACATTACCTTATCTTACACACATGAGTTCTTCCTCTTTGTAGTTTTGCTCTGTGTTTCTAAATATTTCTTCTACTTGCTTTTTCAGACCATTAATTTGGTTTCAACAATGTCCATCCAGTTCTTCAGTTAAGCTATTGAGTTTTTTCCTTAGTTTTTATAAGGCATAATTTAGCTCTAAGACTCTGCTTAAATGTTCTTAATTATATATATTAATGTAATTATGTATGTATGTATGTGTATACATATGTATGTATGTGTGATATTTATATGTGTATGTGTTGTAGTTGAGGCTGTTGTCCATCTCCTTTGACAGTTTTGTTCTACTAGGAGCCACCTATTCTGGGTTTTCTGTTTGTTCATTACTTTAGCCTACTAGGTATATTGTTATTTTCCTTTGTCTGACTGACTTACACTTCTTTTTACCCTTGTGGCTCAAGTTCAACAGTGAATATATATCTTTTTTTTTTTAAGATTTTATTTATTTATTTGACAGACAGAGATTACAAGTAGGCAGAGAGGCAGGCAGAGAGAGAGGGAGGAAGCAGGCTCCCTGCCGAGCAGAGAGCCCGATGCGGGGCTCGATCCCAGGACCCTGAGACCATGACCTGAGCCGAAGGCAGAGGCTTTCACCCACTGAGCCACCCAGGTGCCTCTAACAGTGAATATATATCTTAACTGGTAAATGTTGGGAGGTATATGAGTCTTAGCTTCTGGGCCTTCCTAAAGGGGTAGGAAGGACTCAGCTCAGTAAGTTGTCCATCTCCATTGTAACTTCTTAGAGGCTGGGAGACCAGTAAGAATTTCAGAATACACAGGCTGGTATTGCTCTTTTTCTTGGTTGGCCGGGGTGGGGGGGTTGTCTACAGTTTCTACTGGTAAGGTTCTTTCCCAAGAACTGGGACATTCCTATCTTTGTCCTAGGGTTCTTTGCTCAGAGGAGGGCCTCCTTTCTCTTGGGGGTGGAGAAAGTATGCCACCTCTTTTTATCTGAATTCTAAGACCTCAACCCCTCCTTCTGGCCCATTTGGATGCTGATTTTTAGTAACTGCTCAAGGAGAAGTTGTTGGTATTTGGTTTGGATTTGGGAAGTGAAGACTGCAAGGATGCAAACTACCATTTTTCCTAACCTCCTTGGAAATCTCTAATTAGACATTTTCAGAGTGTATGAATATACTATAAAAATCTTTTAGGTGAAGAATTGCAACAAATACCTGAAAAATAGAAAGTATTGAATTCCCAGCTATCTGGTTAACCCTCTAATGCCTTCAAGTCTTCGCTCAAGCCTCACCTTCTCAGTATGTCTACCCTGACCACCCTATTTATATTGTAATTTTCATGCCTTGTCTTTATACTCCTGTTCCCCTTACCCTGCTTTGTTTCCCTACCTTCTGTACTTTCCTATATACTAGATAATTTACTAATTGTGTTTATTTATTACTTATTTACTTATTATTATGTTAAATGATGTGCCTAGAGCATTTGACACCCAAAATGGATAACTTTTTAGCACGCTACTGCCTAAATGATGACATTATTTTCATAAAATTTCCACAAATGAAATCGTTCATTTATTATATAAATAGTAAACTCTTTTATTGAGCTTCATTATTATAATCATGGCAGTAAAATAAATAAGAAAAGGGAAATGCACACTACAGTACAAGACAGGAAAAAAGCACAACTCTTTAGCTAATTGTTTTTACATCTTGTTAACTTCTGAACCTTGATTCTTTGCTTAGAGGCTGATATTTTATGTAATTAATCACCCACAAACTAACAAGTGATTAAAAAACCTGAATCTCTCAACGGTACAGTTTAGTCAACTAATGATAAAATTACTGTTTTATTCCCTTTTTTGTTCTTTAGTTTGAAACATTAAATAATTTTAAAATAATGTTAAGGATACTGTTCAAGTTTAGCAAAATATTTTGAGTGTGAACTAAAATTTGCACTTAAAAATGTTCCATCTTTTGCTTGCACTCTTGTCTCATTTAAGTTTAAATTTTAAAATTAAAATTAAAATTTTAAATTTTAAACGCAGGCCACCTGGGTGTCTCAGTTGGTTAAGCAACTGCCTTCGGCTTAAGGTCATGATCCCGGAGTCCCAGAATCAAGTCTCAAATCGGGATCCCAGCTCCAAGGGGAGTCTGCTTCGCCCTCTGACCTCCCCTCTTATGCTTTCTCTGTCTCTCTCTCAAATAAATAAATAAAATCTTTTAAAAAATAAATAAATAAAACTTTAAATGCAAATATAAATAGAGGTCCCAGCTTTGGACAAATGACCGCATTGGAGTAACTCCAATCTGTTTGCATTTATAATCCCTATGCTATCATTGTTTTGAATCTAGTTGAAATGCAGAAGAATGTAGTACTGCAGGGTTGAAGTGAACTTCGTCCTAAGAAAGGGTTGGAGACAAGAATTTTGCATTGAGCAGACTTGAAGTATGTCAAATCTTTGTGAGCTATTCTTGAAAAAGATGTATGTGGTTAAGTATGCATATATGTGGGCCAACATTATAATTGGGAATTTCCCAAATGAATGTGTGAAAAGCAAAGTTTATTAAAGAATAAATACTAAAAGTCCGATAATTTGAAGCTTACATATGTTTTATTCAAACTTAGCAGTAACTATAGTGGTTGTTTAGAACTAAGACCCAACAAAAGACTTTTTCAGGGAGGGGTAGTTCATCAGTGACATTGGTTAGAATTGTGGGCACATGGTGATACTAAAAATCAGATTGCTTGTTAGTCTGTTTGACTATTGTATATAAATTCTTGACACAGCATTCCCTTATTGCCTGAACCAGTGTTCACTGCTCTCAACATCCCACCCTTAGAATGCCACTAATTATATTTGTTTACTGTAGTTTTTAGTGTACCCTTGCCCTGCATCCCATCCCCCATTAGCTCCATGAGGGCAGCTAATAATTTTGTTCAGTTATGTTTCCCGTCTAAAAAATGCTTGGAGTCTAGTAGGTGCTTAATAAATATTTGTTGAATGAATGAAGCTCAAGGTCAGGGACATTGCTTTCTATGTTTTTTTTTTCTCCTTTACCAAATATTTATAAAATAAATCACTATATAGTGGGTACTTTATTAATGTTAGCTGACTGAAATGCTTGATATGTGGTGTCTTTAATCTCTACAGAAGAATTTAAAATTTTGATTGTTGCTGCTGTTAACAAATTGCTACAAACTTAGTGGCTTAAAACAACTCAGACTTACCAGCTTATAGTTCTGCAGTCAGAAGCCTGAAATACATCTTAATAAGGCTAAAATCAAGGTGTTTCTTGATTTTAGAATCTAGGGATTCTTTCCTTCTGGAGGCTCTAGGGGAGTATGTTTCTGCCTGTTCCAGCCTCTAGAGGCTGCTTGAATTCCTAGCCTTGTACTAATACCATCCATCTTCAAAGCAGTCAGATTTCCTACTCTGATTCTTCTGCTTCCCTCTTTCCCTTGTAAGAACCTTGTGATTATACTGGGCTTACTTGGATAATCCAGGCTACTCTCCCATCTCAAGATCCTTAACCTGAATTACCTCTGCAAAGTTCCCTTTGCCGTGTAAGATATATCTACGTGTTCCGGGGATTAGGACATGGAAATCTTTGAGAGACCATTATTCTGCCTGCCTCAGTATCTTGCCAATACTAAATATTCCTATCCATGAACAAAATATCTTTCTCCATATATTTATGTGTTTGTAAATTTCTGTCAATTTTCAGTGTGCAGATCTTTTTCACTTTTTTGTCATATCCCTAAATATTTCATATTTTTGATGCTGTTATAAATGTTGATATTTTTAAAATTTCAAACTCTGTTTTTTTCTAGTTTGTATAAATTTAGTTTTATTCTAAGAAAATCAATTAGATTTTCTACATAAATGATCATGTTGTCTGAATTCAGACTGTTTTAATTCATTCTTTTATTTCTTTTTCTTGCCTGATTACAATAGTTAGAACCTCCAGGATAATGTTGATAGGAGTGGTAAGAGCTAACATTATTGTCTTATTCTTTATCTTAGAGAGAAAGCTTTCCATCTTTCCTGCTAACTGTAGGTTTTTCATAGATGCCCTTCATCAGCTCAAGGAACTTCCTTCTCTTCCTGGTTTGCTGAGTTTGTAAATGAGGAATGGATGTTGGTTTGTGTCAAATGCTTTTTCTATATATTTCTCACTATTGAGGTGATTATATGATTATTCTTTTTAGTTTATTAAGATGGTGAATTATATTCAGTTCAAAATACTTCTAATTTCTCTCTTCTCTTATTTACCCATAGGTTATTTAGAAGTGTGTTACTTAGTTTCAAAATATTTGGGGAGGTTTTTTTTGTTTTTTTTTCAGAGATCTGTCTGTTACTGATTTCTAATTTAATGTTAGTTTTGAGAGAACATACTTAACATTTACTGAGACCTGTTTTATGGCCCAGAATTTTGTCTGTCTTGGTAAATGCTCTGCATATACTAGAGGAGAATGTGTATTTTGCTGGTACTGGGTGAAGTGTTTTATAAACGTCCATGAGATTATGTTGGTTGATACTGTTCTTCAAATCTACGATTATTTACTGATTTTCCATGTACTTGTTCTATCAATTATTGAGAGAGGGGTATTGACAGCTCTGACTATAATTGTGGATTTGTATATTTCCTCCTGCTGTTCTATCAGTTATTGCTTCATGTATTTTTAAGCTCTGTCGTTGGGGACATAAATGTTTAGGATAATTATGTCTCTTGATTAACCTACCCCTTTGTCACTATGAAATGACCATCTTTATATCTTTTGATATTTTTGCCTAATGTTAATACACATACTCTAACATTCTTTGACTAGTATTCTCATGGTATATGTTTTTTCCACTCTTTTGTTTTTAACCTGTTTATATTTTTATATTTAAAATGCATTTCTTGGGGCCGCCTGGGTGGCTCAGTGGGTTAAAGCCTCTGCCTTCGGCTCAGGTCATGATCCCAGGGTCCTGGTATCGAGCCCCGAGTCGGGCTCTCTGCTCCGCAGGGAGCCTGCTTCCTCCCCTCTCTCTCTCTGCCTGCCTCTCTGCCTACTTGTGATCTCTCTCTGTCAATAAATAAAATCTTTAAAAAAAAATTTAAAAAAAATGCATTTCTTGGGGTGCCTGGGTGGCTCAGTGGGTTAAAGCCTCTGCCTTCGGCTCAGGTCATGATCCCAGGGTCCTGGGATCGAGCCCAGCGTTGGGCTCTCTGCTCAGCAGGGAGCCTGCTTCCTCCTTCTCTCTCTGCCTGCCTTTCTGCCTACTTGTCTGTCAAATAAATAAATAAAATCTTAAAAAAAATGCATTTCTTATAGGTAGCATATAGTCGCACCTTATCTTTTTGTCCTATTGTCAGATTGCCTTTTATTGGGAGTATTTAAGCCATTTATACTTACTGCAGTCATTGATAGGGCTGGGCAAAATGTCTATAATCTTACTATTTGTTTTGTATTTGTCCCATCTGTTCTTTGTTCCTTATTTATTTTTATTCTGCCTTTTAGATTGAGTATTGTTTGTAATCCCATTTATCAGATACCTTTTAAAGAAGGTAGGTAAACAGATAACAAGTAAATACAAAGTAACAAAAGTGGAAAGAACTGTGGAGGAAAGCAAAGTTGGAAAAATGAATAGGAGCAATCTGGTTTGGTAATGAGAGGAACTTGGTGGCAGGTTTTGGTAAGATGGTCAGGAAAGGTGTGTTACCTGAAAAGATGACATTTAAGAAAATGGAGTGAATCATGTAAACGTAAGAGAAGAGAATTTCAGTTAAAACAGGATTGTAAAAACCCTGAGGTTTTTCATCATGAATTTGCCTCTTGGGTTCAAGGAGCAGCAAGGAGGCCGTGTGGATAGAGCAGAGTACATAAGTGGATCATGAGAGCAGAGGGGCAATGGAAGCTGAGTTGTGGAATACTTTGCATGAGTTTCTGAATGAGATGCTGGGCTTTGAGCTGCAGGGCTTTGAGCTGGAAATGATGTAATCTAACTTAGGTTTAAAAGGATGACTCTAGCTACTATATTGAGCATAAACTTTGTGGGGAGGGGGAGCAAGAAAGGGAAAGCCAGTGAGGAGGTTTTCATGATAATCCAACTAGAGATGATAGCTTAGACCATACCTGTGAGAAATGGTTAGATTCTGAGTATTTTGAAGATAGACATGAAGGATGTGCCGATGGATTAGATATTGGTATGAGGAAAGGAGAGGGTTCAAGAATGATTCCACAGCTGGCCTAAGGAATTGAAAGGATGGAAGTATATTCTCTGATGTAGAAACTGTGGGAGTCAAATGTCTGTAACAACCTGGCACATGGTAGGTGCTTTGTATTGGGAAAGGCAGTTTTGTGCATGTAGGCTTTCAGTCCCTCTTGGCCATGACCTTAAGAATAGGCCTGAAGCCCAGAACACTTCCTTTACCAAGAAATAGAGTCCTCACATCCTGTGCTCCTTCGTTCTGCTCATGTATCATATGGTACCTGGACAGCCCCAGTGCTATATCTGCCCTGTTGGGGGAGGGAATGGAGTCCTTCTGCTACAACACAAGAGGAGAGAACACAGGCCAACTGCTCTGTGTGGGTGCTAAGAGGGACCTGCTCTCTGCCGTGCAGGGGCAACTGACCCCCACTACTGATACCAATCTTGATCTGTTTCTTCCCTATGTGAGTAGAGTGCTGTTCCATTCAGTGCTTGACTATTGTGTTTCCCACAGTGACTCCAGTACCAAAATGTACCAGGAATGCTTGGATTTCTACTCCTGGTGATAGGCAACAGATGTCACTTGCTCAAGACTTTGTAAATATTGAATGAATAAATGTATGAATGGGAAGGTTTGGGCTTCAAGTTAGGGGCTGTTAATTTTGAAATGACTGTTGGGCCTTTAAGTGAAGATCACAAGTAGGCAATTAAAAGTAGCAGTTTGGAGAGCAGGGGAGAAGTCTGCTGGGATTCTCATGGAAGTCATTAGTTACCACTTGAAAAAATTACAAAATAATTTGGAAAGAATTGGGTGTCTCCATAATGAGTGTTTCTAGCCAACAAAAGACGTAGACGAAAATGTTCATAACAGCGTTATTTGTGCTCAACCTAAACTGGAAAACTATATTCATCAACAAAAGAATGAAATAATAAATTGTGGTATCATTGTAGAATGGTATTCTGTAGTACTGAAAACAAATGAACTTAGGTATGTGCAACAACACTGATGAAGACTGACAAAAGAGTTCTTTCTGTATGATTCCATTCATACAAATAGGGCTAAACTATGGTGTTAGAAATCAGGCTACCTTAGGGGGAGGAGGGAGCAGGTAGTGGTTGGGAGACAGCACTAGGGTACCTTCTGGAAGGCTGGCAGTGTTTTCTGTTTCTTCACCTGTGTGGTGATTATTATACGTTTGTTTTATCATCATTAATTTATACATTTAACTGTTGGATACTTTGGGGGATATTTTTGGGATATATAGTACATTTGTAAAAAATAAACTGTCATGTTGAAAAATTGCCTCTCAAAGAATTTGTTGACCAGACTCTAGTTTTGAAAGCTGTACTTGACTCCTAGCTATCTTTGTGATTTTAAGTGGTCATGAGGCATTCGAGATAAACCATTTCAACTGTGGCAGGAAGAGTATCATAGAAATAACTGAGTTCCTAATCCTGGAAAAGAGACGGAACAATAACCACCAAAGTGCAGAGTTTAGCATACCTTCCTTGACATCTAAAATACCATTTGGGGGGTGCCTGGGTGGCTCAGTGGGTTAAAGCCTCTGCCTTCGGCTCAGGTCATGATCCCAGGGTCCTGGGATGGAGCCCCACATCGGGCTCTCTGCTCAGCGGGGAGTCTGCTTCCTCCTCTCTCTCTGTCTGCCTCTCTGCCTACTTGTGATCTCTGTCTGTCAAATAGGTTAATAGAATCTTTAAAAAAATTTTTTTTAAATACCATTTGGTTTTTTTTTTTTAAGGTTGGAATTTAAAGTGAATGAGAGAAATCTCAGTAGGAACTCCTTAAGTTTAAATATTGCATTAAAGCTGTATTCCCCATAGATGAAACTATGAAAACATTATTTCTCAAAAGAATGTAGTAACCTTATAAAGATAGACTTCAGTTAGGTATGTATTCATTGTTTTGAGCTTTGAGCATTGAGGTAAATCCATAATTCCATTTTAATATTTATACAAGGATGTTTACCTTTCAGTATATTAAAGCTACCTATATATACAGGGTAGTCACTTAAGACCCAAATCCCAGTCTTCTATATCTATGAATCATGTCCTCTTTGATATTTTGATTTCATTGCCTCAACTCCCCTCTGAAACTACAGGCCAAATCTAGCGAGAAAAATACAATGAGAATAAATACAAGCTCTTACATTTAGGTTTGAATTAAGAATGTGAAGGAATGATTTACCAACATAAGTGATAAAGTTTCAAGAGGTTTTACTGATACCAGATCATTCTTCAAATGGGACTACCCCCTCAAAAGGTTAATGTCGTTGTAGGTTGTACTGCGTAATGAGAGATAGACCACACTCAGCACGTTACAGTCAGTTTGGGACACCATATTTTAAGAGTGACATTGAGGGGCGCCTGGGTGGCTCAGTGGGTTAAAGCTTCTGCCTTCAGCTCAGGTCATGATCTCAGGGTCCTGGGATCGAGCCCCGCATCGGGCTTTCTGCTCAGTGATGAGCCTGCTTCCTCCTCTCTCCCTCTCTGCCTGCCTCTCTGCCTGGTTGTGATCTCTGTCTGTCAAATAAATAAAATCTTTAAAAAAAAAAAAAAGAGTGACATTGACAAATTAAAGCTCATCCAAAGGAAAGCACCGGGTTTTGAGATGTTGTAAAAATGGATTTATATGACTGAAGAAACTAGTACTCTGAAGTCTCACAGCAACCCTGTAAGGCATTATCCCCATTTGAAGAAAGGAAACAGGCTCAAAGATAACTAATGACTTTTTTTTTTTTTAAAGAATTTATCTACTTATTTGACAGAGAGAGATCACAAGTAGACCGAGAGGCAGGCAGAGAGAGAGAGGGAAGCAGGCTCCCTGCTAAGCAGAGAGCCCGATGCGGGACTTGATCCCAGGACCCTGAGATCATGACCTGAGCCGAAGGCAGCGGTCTAACCCACTGAGCCACCCAGGCGCCCACTAATGACTCATTAAAATGTTACTGAAAAGTGGTTAGCTCAGGGCTCACATCTCTTTGTTTTTAAATTAGTATCCTTTTCATTTCAAAATACTTGATTTAGTAATATTTTTTAAAAGCTGGCTGTTAGCCCCTATAGAGGAGAAACTTGAAAGTGTAAGTGAATGGTTACAGATTAAATGGAAGGAAAGGGAACATTCTGAGTAGGAAGATCAGTGTGAAAAGATATACATTTACTAGTATTACAGATTGTTTTACCCACATTTCTCTCACTCTCGTCTTTTCCAAGGTTTTTGACTCCAGTGAGGAATCTGGGTATCTTGTTCTCACCATCGTTATATCAGGTCATTTCTTCATTTCCCAAGGACAGACACTGCTGGTAGGTTTTATGCATACAGTTTTATATGCAAATATATTTCTTTATCTTTGTAGCTTTACATTAATTTTTGTACCCTCAAGCTTCTTCAGGGCTGCAGAAATTCATCATGTTCAACAAATTAAGCATTTATCAACGTTCTGTAGCAGAGGGAAATACAAAAATATACTGAATATTGCCTGGCCGAAAGGGGTTTATGGTTCTGTTTTGGGAGCCAAAGTGGATCAAAGGATTGAGATTAACCAGTATTAGAAAGGATTCTTAACTGGGGAAATTGGGTTGAGACAGGCTAAATTTATGGAGAAATGTGTGGAGGGTTTTTCAGAGAGGGTATAGATCTGAGGAAGTAGCTAGAAGTAGCTAGAAGAAAACTTGAAGCGTGCTATTATTAACTTCCATAGCCCTCTATAAAACTAATTTTATAAAGGTCCATTTGTCCTTTAATCTGAGCATATACACACACACATTGTAGGAAATTTTTGAAATGAAGAAGTAAATAAAGGAGAAAATAACAGTCATTTTGCTTGAAAGTTTAGGTTTGAATTGGTATTTAGAAACAAAATGAAAAAACAATGCAACTTATAGTCAAAGAAGTGTAAAAGAAAGAAATGGAAGGGAAGAGTATTATATCCTTTGCCTGTGAGTGATATCTGTATAGACATAATAAATTCATACAAATATTTACTGAATATCAACAGAGGCATAATTTATTCACGTAACAGATATTTATTGAACAGTTATTATGTGCTTGGCATCCTAGATGCTAGGGATATAGCAGTAAACAGCAGAGACATAAATCTATCATTGTGGAATGTCATTCTTGTGGGGAAAGACATCATGAACAAATAGGTCAAATATATTTAAAAGATATGAATTTTTGGTGAATCCCTTACACATTCTGTTTGGATGGCAGCATCCCATAGTTGTATATTGCGATGATTCATCTCTCCACGGAGTGACTTGCAAGGTCCTCTCTGTGTTCCTTGTGATTTTTAAAACTGCAGCAATGGTTGTATCATTTTTGCTTTATTTGCCCAGTTAGGGCTTGTATTAGTTGCAGAGGATAAGATGTCTTCTTCAGCTTCAAATGAAGAATATTCCAGACGGTGGACTGGGGATGCCTAGCCCACAGCTAGTTCTCCTCTGTCAGTATTGTGAGTCTTTGCTGAATGATGACATTAAGGCAATTTGGCTTCCTTACACAGGGGGCCACCTTGTGCTTTGTCTGCTTCATCTGTTTGTACCAGTGGTAAATGTTGTTACAGACTGATAGAGGTTTCTTTGTATCATACATGAAAGGATTTTTGCAATGCAGTTACAAAACTAAGTTTATCAAATTCCACAGACCCACTACTGAGAAATACAATGGTAACTCTACAATTTGTTGCCTGTTGCATATACATATATACCGTATATATTGGATAATATATTAAAAAAAATTCTAAGTAGGGTCCATACCCAGTATGGGGCTTAAACTCATGACCGTGAGATCAGGAGTCCTGTGTTGTACTGACTGAACCAGCAAGGCGCCCCTACTGGATAATACTTTTAAAAAAATCTTTATTAAATGCTTTTTAAAACTCCGTTTTATTGAGGTGTAATTTACATAAACTCAGTAATTTTTAGTGTTCAATTTGATGTGTTTTGTTTTTTGAGAGAGAGAGTGCCCACATGCACTCAAGCGGGGAGGAGAGGGGCAAAGGGAGAGAGAGAGAATCTTAAGCAGGCTCCACGACCAGCACGGAGTCTGATGCAGGGCTCAATCTCACAATCCTGAGGTCATGACCTGAGCTAGAATCAAGAGTTTGATGCTTAACCAACTGAGCTAGCTACCCAGGCACCCCTGATGTGTTTTGATAAATGAATATAGTTGTATAACCATTGCTGAAATCATGATGTAGAACATTCCAGTTATCCCTGATAGTTTCCTTGTACCACTCTGTAGGCAGTCTCCTCTGTCTACTCTTGGAGATCTGCTTTTTCTTGCCATTGTTTTCCTTATCTAAAACTTCATGTAAATGAAAACCTAGGATATGTAGTCTTTTGTATCTGGCTTTTCCACTTAGCAAAATGCTTTTGAATTCATCCATATTTGTTCCTTTTCATTACTGAATAGTATTCACTTATCTATGTAAACCACATTAGCTTATCCATTCACCTTTTGTTAGACATTTGGGTTTTTCCTTTTTTTTTTTTTTTTTTGTTACTATGAGTGATGCTGGAATAACCATTTGTATAAAGCCTTTGTATGAATGTATATTTTCATTTTTCCCTTGATAAATTCCCAAGAGAGGAACTGTCACTGAGTCACATGGTACATCTGTGTTATAAGAAACTACACAGCTGGTTTTCAAAGTGCATTCCCACACTGGGTGTGAGGGATCCAGTTGTTCCATGCCCTTACCAACACTTGGTATTGTCCTTCTTCTTAAGTTTAACTGTCCTAATGGGTGTCTAGTGACATCTCATGGTAGTTTTAACTTGCATTCCCATAGTGATTAGTGACATTGGACAACTTTCTGTGTGTTTACAGGTATACCTTAGAGGTATTGCAGGTTAAAACCTGCAATATGTTATTAGGCCATATAATAAAATGAATATTACAGTATGGTGAGTCAAATGCATGTTTTGGTTCCCAGTGTATGTATAAGTTAAGTTTACTCTACATTGTAGTCTATCAAGTGTGCCATAGCGTTATGTTTAAAAAAACAGTGTACATACCTTAATTAAGCAGTACTCTATGGCTAAAAAATGTTTACCACCATCTGAGTCTTCAGTGAGTCATCATCTTTTTGCTGGTTGGGGGAGGGGGGGGTTGGTCCTTGCCTTGACGATGCTGCCTGCTGACACATCCGGGTGGTAATTGCTGAAGCTTGGGGTGGCTGTGGCAATTTCTTAAAATAAGACAGCAGTGAGGGGCACCTGGGTGGTTCAGTCGGTTAAGTGGCTGCCTTCAGCTCAGGTCATGATCCCAGGATCCTGGGTTCGAGTCCCACATCAGGCTCCCTGCTCAGTGGAGAGCCTGCTTCTCCCTCTCCCCCTGCCTGCCTCTCTGCCTACTTGTGCTCTTTCTCTCTCTGTCAAATAAAGAAATAAAATCTTAAAAAAAAAAAAAAGACAGCAGTGAACTTAGCTGCATTGATGGACTCTTTTACCAACAACTTCTCTGCAGCATGTGATGCTGTCAAGATTGCCGCAATTCAGTCCCATCTTCAGGCTCCACTTCTAATTCTAGTTTTCTTGCTGTTTCCACCACAGCTACAGTTACTTCCTCCACTCAAGTCTGGAACCCCTCAAAGTCCTCCATGTTGACTGGAATCCACTTCTTCCAAACTCCTGTTAATACTGATGTTTTGATCTCTTCCCCTGAATCAGAAACATCTGAATGGTACCTAGGATGGTTAATTCTTTCCAGAAGGTTTTTAATTTACTTTGCCCAGATCCATCAGAAGAATCTCTAGCTAAGGGAGCTATGGCCTTATGCAGTGTATTTCTTAAACAAAACTTGAAACTCAGAATGACTTTCTGATCCATGGGCTACAGAATGGCTGTTGTGTTTGCAGGCATGAAAATAATGTTCATCTCGTTATACGTCTCCATCAGAGCTCTTGAGTGACAAGGTGCGTTGTCAATGAGCAGTAATATTTTGAAAGGAATCTCTCAGAGCAGTAGGTCTCAATAATGAGCTTAAAATATTTAGCAAACCATGTTGTAAAAAGATGTGCTGTCATCCAGACTTTGTTGTTCCATTTATAGAACCAGGCAAAGTAGCTTTACCAGAATTCTGAAGGGCCCTGGGATTTTTTGGAATGGTAAATGAGCATTGACTTCAGCTTCAACTCATCAGGTGCATTAGCCTCTAACAGGAGAGCCAGCCTGTCCTTTGAAGCTTTGAGGCCAGGTGTGGACTTCTCCTCTCTACCTGTGGAAGTCTGACATGGCATCTTCTAATATAAGGCTGTTTCATCTACCCTGAAAAATCTGTTGTTTAATGTAGCCACCTTCATTATGATCTGCTTCATTATTGTCTGTTATAACCTGCTGCTTCACCTTGCACTTTCATGTTATGGAGACGGCTTCTTCCCTTACCCCTCCTGAGCTACGCTGTACTGGCTTCAGACTTTTCATCAGCAGCTTCCTCACCTCTCACAGCCTTCACAGAATTGGAGAGAGTTAGGGCCTTGCTCTGGATTAGGCTTTGGCTTAAGGGAATGCCATGGTTGGTTTGATCTTTTATCCAGAGTGCTAAAACTTTCTCCATATCAGCAAGAAGACTGGTTTGCTTTTGAATCATTCATGTGTTCACTGGAGTAGGAATAACACTGTTAATTTCTTTCAAGAACTTTTCCTTTGCATTCACGACCTGGCTGACTTGTTTGGTGCAAGAGGCCTAGCTTTCAGCCTATCCCAGCTTTCAAGGTGCCTTCCTCACTAAGCTTAATCAGTTCTAGCTTTTGATTCAGAGTGAGAGACCTGTGACTCTTTCACGTTGAACACTTGCAGGCCATTTCTTTCTTTCTTTCTTTTTTTTTTTTTTTAAAGATTTTATTTATTTGTCAGAGAGAGAGAAACAGAGCAAGCACCTGCAACACACACAAGCAGGGGGAGCAGCAGGCAGAGGGAGAAGCAGGCTCCCTGCTGAGCAAGGAGCCCGATGTGGAACTCAATCCTAGGACCCTAGGTTCATGACCTGAGCCGAAGGCAGATGCTTAACTGACTGAGCCACCCAGGTGTCCTTAGAGGCCATTTCACTGTGGGGTTATTACTTGGCCTAATTTTGATATTGTTATGTGTCAGGGAATAGGGAGACGCAAGGAGAGGGAGAGAGCTGGGGGAACTGCTGGTCAGCGGAGTAGTCAGACCACACAACATTTATTAGTTTGCTGTCTTAGATGGGTGTGGCTAATGACTCCCCGGAACAATTAGAGTAGTAGTATCAAAGATGACTGATCACAGATCACCCTAACAAATACAGTAATAATGAAATAATTTGAAATATTGTGAGAATTACCAAAACATGACAAAGACATGAAGTGAGCAAATGCTGTTGGAAAAGTGGCACCAATAGATTTGCTTTGTACAGGATTGTCACAAAACTTCTATTTGTAAAAAACAACAGTATATGAGAAGTACAAAAGCTAAGTATTGCACAAAACAAAGTGCGATAAAATGACATATTCTTGTGTTTTCCTGTATTTGCTCTTCATATGTCTTATTAGTGTAGTGCCTGTTTATATCTTTTAATCGTTTTTAATTGGAGTTGTCTTTTTATATTTGAATTTCAAGAGTTCTTCTGATTACAACTCTTATCAGTAGTATGTTCTGCAAATTTATCTCTCAGTCTGTGGCTTACCTTTTGGTTTCTTATCAGTCTTTTGAAGAGCAGAAGCCTAAAATTTTGATGAAGTACCTTTTTTTTATGATTCATGCTTTTTTATGCTGTTTTAGAAATTATTGTCAACTCCCAGATTGCAAAAATATTTTTTCTGTTTTCTTCTGGAAATTTTGAAGTTTTAGCTCTTATATGTAGGCCTATGGTCCATTATGAATTTTTAGTATTATTTAATAACACTAATATTTATTATTTTGCATAGAGCCCCTTCTTCCCTTTGATTAAGGCAGTGTGGTATTGAGAAAAATGACTATATTATGAAATATCATGGATCTTAAGGAATCTACTTCTGGAACCACTGAGTTAGTTTTTAATGTATGGTGAGAGTTAAGGGTCAGGGTTAATTTTTTTCAGATAGAATGATCCAGCACCATTTGTTGAAAACTCTAGCCTTTTTTCATTGATTTACCTTGGTACCTTTGGGAAAATCAATTTGGTATGTATGTGTGGGTGTGTCTCTGGACTCTCTCTTCTGCTCTATTGACCTGTACGTCTATCCTTACTCCAGGAGGAGACCGTCATGATTACTTCAGCTGTGTTGTAATTTTTGAAGCAGGTAATATAATTCCTCCAAATTTGTTTTCTCAACGATGTTCTGGCTGTTTTAGGTTATTTGCATTTCCGTATAGATGTTAGAATCAGCTTTCCTACCCAAAAAAACCCTGCTGGGGTTTTGACAATGATTTCTTCAAATCTGTAAATCATTTGGGTAAAAATTGACGTCTTAATGTTGAGTCTTCTGACCCATGACCATGTTATAATTATTCTTATTCATCCTTCCATTTGCTTATATACTTTTCCTCAGCAATGTTTTGCAGTTTCCACAATAGATCTTGCACATATTTAACTAAATTTATTCACAAATACTTCATAATTCTTACGTTATTGTAAAAAGAATTTTATAAATCTCAATGTCTAATAGTTTGTTGCTAGTGTGTAGAAACACAACTGACTTTTTTTCACATTGACTTTATATCCTGCGATGTTGCTGCCCTCATTAGTTCTATAATTTTTGTAGATGTTTTTATAGAATTTTCCATATAGATGATCTGTTGTCTGTGAATACAGTTTTACATTCTTTTCAATCTATCTACTCTCCCCTGCCTCCCTTCCTTCTTTTCCCCCAGATGACACTGGCTAGGACATCCTTTACAATGTTGAATAGAAATGGTGAAAGTTGATATTGTTGCCTGATCCTGATCTTAGGGAAAAGCAGTCTCTTCACCAAAAAGTATAATGTTAGCACTGAGGTTTTTGTAGATACCCTTTACAAGACTGAGGAAGTTCCTTTCTATTCTAGTTTGCTGAGAATTTTAATCATGAATAGGAGTTGAATTTTGTTGAATGCTTTTTCTGCATCTACTGAGATGAATTTCCTTTTTTATTTCCAGTTATGTTGATGTAATACATTTTTTAAGATATTCAGTTCTTATTGAATCTACCTTTATTGGAGGAGTATTTGATTTTTAAAATGATGTACATGTGATTAAAAATGATTAAAAATGCATATTAAAAATGTACCCCCTAAATTAAAGAATAATTTTTTTCAGTTCATACAGTTTATTCACAGTATTTTCTAGGTTCCACAAGAACCAACATACAGAAGAGCAAATGCATTAGGAATTATAACGCATTTTAATTACAATTTTATGTTGGTATTTCATTTACACACCCTCCCCTCTCATGTTAATCTGGGTTATGATATATTTTTAGAATTTTTCCCATAAAAGGTAGGGAAAGGACAGCTATGGAAAGTTTTAGCCACTGCCGTTTTTGTAAGAGAATCCAGTTGTTGGCATGGATTAAAATGTGCTATATTTGTACTATCTTTGTGGAAGCTACACAAACCCCTAAAAAAAGTCATTTATTTTAGAGAAGCTGATGGCTAGGGCCTAGTAACAGTTTCCTCTGTAATATGTTTTTGTAGAAATCCAAACAGGTCAACAAGGCTTTGGGCTTTTTGCTTGAACCTCGAAGCTATTTCAACATAATTCCTCTTAAACTTCATATTTCTCTGATTGTCTTCTCCTGTTGAGGCCCATGGGAACTTAATGTTTCAGATTAAATTTAGCTTGGAGTCCAGTAATACCATGGGTTTCCATTTTGCTTGTTCAGTTTGCACGTGCACTCATGTGATGACGTCACTGCCAGAGGGTTCCACATGTACCCACCACTGGGCCATTCTCTTGCTATTTCCTGTGGAGGGTTAGTATGGCAAGAAGGCGGGGAGACCTTTGCTCCATCCTCAATCTACCTTGGACTTGAGTGCAGCTGGTTTCCCCTTTCTGGACTTGGCATTTTAAGCAGAGTCTCCCTTGTCTATTTTGGGCTTTTATTTTATTTTTTTATTTTTATTTTTAATTTTTACTTTTTTTTGTTTTGGGCTTTTAAAATTTGTTTTTAATTGTGGTTAAATACACATACCATAGGACTTAACGTTTTAACTCAATTTTAAGTGTATAGTCTACTGATATTAAGTACATTCATCTTATTGTGCAGCCAACACTACTATCCATCTCCAAAGTCTTTTCACTTGCAAAATTGAAACTCTCTACCCATTATACCCATTAAACAGTAGATCCCACTTCCAGCCCAGCACCTGGCAACAACAATTCTACTTTCTGTCTCTGTGAATGTAACTACTTTAGGCACTGCATTCAAGCGGAATCATACAGTATTTGTCCTAAGGTTTATCCATTGAAACAGGTATCAAAATTTCCTTCCTTTTTAAACTGAATAATACTCCATTGTTTGTATTTACCACATTTTGTTTATTCATTTATCTGTCACTAGACAAGGGTTGTTTCCAATTTTTGCTCACTGTGAGTAATAGTGTTTATGAACATGACCCTGCTTTCAATTTTTGGGGGTATATACCCAGAAGTGGGATTATTGGATCCTATAATTCTATCTCAAGTTTTTGAGGAACTGCTGTACTTTTCTCCACAGTGGATGAACTATTTTATACTCCCACTACTAACACTGCACAAGGGTTCCAATTTCTCCACTAACGCTTGTTAGTTTGTTGTTGTTTCTTTAGTTAAGGTATCACTGACATAACATTATATTAGTTTTAGGTGTAGAACTTAATCATTTGATATTTGTATACATTGCTAAGTGATCATCACAACCATCTACTTAATATGTCACCTTATATATTTGTTGCAAAAAAACCTTTTTCTTGTGATGAGAAACAAGATTTACTCTCTTAGCAACTATCAGATATGCAGTATAGTATTATCAACTGTAGTTACCATGGTATACATCTCTGACTTATTTGTGTATTTATTTTTAAAATATTTTATTTTTTTTATTTATTTGACAGAGAGGGAGAGAGAGAGAGAGAGAGCATGAGTGGGCTATCACAAGTAGGCCGAGAGGTAGGCAGAGAGAGGGGGAAGCAGGCTCCCTGCTGAGCAGAGAGCCTGATGCTGGCCTTGATCCCAGGACCCTGAGATCATGACCTGAGCCAAAGGCAGAGTCTTAACCCACTGAGCTACCCAGGTGCCCCTCCAGGACTTATTTATTTTGCAACTAGAATTTTGTACCTTTTACGGTCTTCACATCTCCTCCTCCCTCACCCTGGCCACTCCCAACAGTATCTACTTCTGGCAACCACCAGTCTGTTCTCTGTGTCAAATGAACTTGTTTTTTTGGTTTTGGTTTTTAGATTCCACATGTAAGTGAGGTCACATGGTATTTGTCTTTGTCTGTCAGATTTATTTCACTTAGCTTAATGTCCTCTAGGTACATGCATGTTATTGCAAATGACGAGATTCTTTTTTATGGTTGAATAATAGCCCATTGTGTGTGTGTGTGTGTGTGTGTGTGTGTGTGAGAGAGAGAGAGAGAGAGAGAGAGAAAGGAGAGAGAGAGACATCTTCTTCATCCATTCATCCACTGAATAGACACTTAGGGTGTTTCCATATGTGGGCTATTGTAAATAATGATGCAGTAAATATGAGTGCATATATCTTTTCATTTTCCTCAGATCAAATAGCCAGAAGTAGAATTGCTGGACCACATGGTAGGTCTAGTTTTAATTTTTTGAGGATCCTCCACAGTGTTTTCCATAGAGACTATGTCAGTTTACATTCCCACCAGTAGTGCACAAAGGTTCCCTTTTCTTCATATGATTGCCAACACTGATAATTTCTTGTCTTTTTGTTAATTGCCATTTTAACAGGTATAAGGTGATACTTCACTGTGGTTTTCATTTGCATGGTATATGATCCTTTTAATGTGTTGTTGAATTTGGTTTTCTAATATTTTGTTGAAGATTTTTGCACATGTTTTTATCATAGATGTGTTTTGGCTGATAATTTTCTTTTCTTGCGGCATTCTTGTCTGATTTTGGTATCAGGGTAATGCTGGCCTCATAAAATGAGTTTAGAAGCACTCCCTCTTCTTCTGTTCTTTGGTTTTGTTTTTTGTTTTTTGGAAGAACTTGAGAAGGATTGGTAGTAATTATTCTTTGAATGTTTGGTAGAATTCACCAGGGAAGGTGACTGCTCCTGGACTTTCCTCTTTGGGGAGGTTTTGTTTATTGATTCAGTCTCTTGACTAGTAGTTGATCTGTTCAGATTTTGTCTTTCTTCATGATTCAGTCTTAGTAGGTTGCATGTTTCTAAAAATTTATCCATTTCCTCTAGGTTGTCAAATTTGGTGGCATATAATTGTTCATAACAGGCTTATGATTTTGTATTTCTCTGGTTTCAGTCATAAAGTCTCCTCTTTTATTTCTGATTTTATTTATTTGAGTCCTCTCTTTTTTCTTGGTGAATCTAGCTAAATGTTTGTCAATTTTGTACAACTTTTCAAAGAACCAGCTCTTAGTTTCATTGATCTTTTCTGTTATTTTACCCTCTGTTTTTTTTTTTCTTTTCATAGTAGCCATCACAATGGTTTTGAGGTTGTGGGTTGATTTGCATTCACTAATTATTAGGGATGTTGAACATCTTTTCATATGCTTTTTGACAATTTATCTTAGAGAAATATCTATTCAAGTCTTTGCATATTTTCTGATTAGGTTTTCTTGTTGTTGAGTTGTAGGATTGAGAGCTTGTTGTTGTTACTGAAGTATAACATCTCTCCAAACATGTAACACACACACACACAGCAGCTGATGAATTCAGCTTCTTTTTTATTAGGTCTCATGTGATTTCCTTTTTCTCTCTTGTTTCTTTCAGCATGAGTAGGTATAGGCTGATATAGACTGAGCACTGTCAGCCCTTTTTAGAGTGGGAACATGGAAGAATGGCTTCTGTGGGGGACAGCATTCTGCACCTTGCTGTACCCTCACCCAGTCACCATTAAGTGTAAGATTGCTCCTGCCTCTGCTCAGCCCTACTTGCCTCCTCCCCTCCTGGTGCTGGAGCTCCTGATCAGAGTGCATTTATCCTTTCCTGAGACATTGTCTGCTTTCTCTTTCTCAAACCCATTTTAAAATGTAGAGTTCATAACTCCTTTTGAGATATTGTCTCTGAAGTTAAAAAAAATTCTGTATGTAATTGTAAATGTATAAAAATCCTCCTTTTATCAGCATCTCCCTTCTCAAGCTAGAAGTTGCAGAAACCAAAATGCTAAAGATATCCAAATGGGGGAAATTATTTCCTAAGACTTTAGCCTCTCCTTTTTATCTCACTTAGTTCTGATCCAGCATGAGGGTCTTCACCTAAATAAACTATATCTGAAACATAGGAGCTAAATGGTCTTGAGACCATTTTAATTCTGTCTTCTTGGGAAACATCCTGGAAATGATGGAGTTCGTTTTGTTTTGTTTTCCTTTTAACTTTTCATGCCCAGCCCAAATATTCTTCAAAAAGAAATTGTCTTATTATTTACCAGTGGAAATATATTCCTATTTAAGTGAACTCTGGAAACTGCAAACACTAACTTTAACCCTGTTAGTTTAAAAAATATTTGTTAAAATCACAGTCTCAGCTTAAGAATCTTCTGAAAGGAAAGTCTTAGCACAGAGTTTTAAAATCAAGTTATTCACCCAGTTAAATTCTTTAAATTAGAACCAGTCTTTTTCTTTGGCCACCTTTTCAAGAAGAGGTAAGGAAGACAGAATTCTTCATAAGTATATCATCACCCCCTTCCCACATTAAAAACCTGGTCATTTCTATCACTGTTTTGGTCTTGTATCTCCCCTCCAGAGAGATTTGGGTTAGCAAGAGTTAAAGCATTTCCCTGCTCTATTTTTATACTTTGCCATATCTTAGTAAACTTCAGTGCCTATGCAGTACTGGCTTGAAAAGTTGCTGACTACCCATTTAAGAGGCACGTGAAGGCCATCCTCCACCATACCTCCCCTATCTCCCTGTGCTGCCTTTAGGAACCTATGACCATCCCCGCCTTCATTAGTGAGACATCCATGACTTACGCATTGGACTCGCTTGCCTTTCTTCTCTTAAATTATCCATTGGACTCAACTTGTCAGTAGGTAAGAGAACAGTCTGTGAACTCCATTCTTAGGACTACTCCAGAAAAAACAACTCACACAGCAGCTGCAGTGTCATCTCCTCCCAGACTTCCTCAGGCAGCATTCCCTTACTTGCCTTCCCAAACACTCCTTCCAGTTCCAAACTCGTTTAACAAGGGTAGTGGTGAGTCTGTGCCAATCTCACTTCTTATGCCAACGGATGCATTTCAGGTGGGTGGAAGGAGAACGCATACTCATACACAGTGGAGTTACAGTTCTTGCTTAATTAGCAACGGGAATAGAATCTTATTAGAAGTGAGGTGACCACACATGACTGCAGTGGATACAGTGAGTCTCAGTAGCGCCTCCCTCTCTCTCTTGTCTGATGATACTGGTTTTTTCCAGGCTCTAAAAAAAGGTCACTTTTTGCTAAGCCACAGCCTTTTATATGTGAGACTTAACCTTACCATTCCAGAAAAATGTATCCGTTTCTAATTAAGGGAATGTTAACAAGCATTGGATTCACCTCCATCTTTTCTATGATTGAAAGCTGTCAGTGCTCAGGTGTTTCTGCAGGCTTTTCAGCATTCTAGAACAGTGTCTTTCACATTTTCTGCTGGGAGACTGGGGTTTTGTTGTTGGTAGTAATGGCATTATCTTTCTAGAGTAAGAATATTGAATCTTTGAATGCATGTTGAAATCTTTTTTTTCTTGATTTGTCATTGGCTTTTTTGAAAGTAATTTTAATTGGTGTATAACTTACAATAAAATGTACTCATTGAATTCATGGAGTTTTGATAAATATATACAACTGTATAAAGCACCATCACAATCATGATATGGAACTTTTACCCCTCCAAATTCCCCCATGCCCACCCATCTCCAGGCAACCACTCTTCCTCTCTGCTTTCTGTCACTGCAGATTAGTTTTGCCTTTGCTAACCACTGATATAAATAGAATTCTGTAGTTTGTACTCTTTCTTGTCTGGTTTCTTTTACACAGCTTAATGTTTTTGAGACTTGTCCCTGTTGTGTGTGTCATGTTCTCTTTTATTGATGATTAGAATTTCATTTTATGAATGTGCCTCAATTTGCTTATCCATTCATCTGTTGATGGATATTTGGATTATTTCCACTCTGGGTCCATTATAACTGAAGCTGCTAAGAACATTTGTATACATGTCTTTATGTGAATGTAATATAAACACTTGTTTATGTTTTAGTATCTCTTGGGTAATACCTAGGAGTAGAATTGCTGGGTTGCATGGTAAATGAATATTTAGGTTTATAAGAAACTGTTAATTACACTGTTTTTCAAAGTAGTCATATGATTTTGCTTTCCTACCAGCTCTGTTTGATAGTCCATGTTGCTCTACATTTTTGCTAACATTGGTATTGTGCCTTTTTTATAATTTTAGGTATTTTAGTGTCTGTGTAATGGTATGTCATTGTAGTTCACTTCTCATTCCTAAATTACTAATAAAGCACATATGTTTGTTGTCCAGGTTAAGAAACAGAACATTTTGGAGCACCTGGATGGCTCAGTCAGAAGAGCACATGACTCTTGATCTTGGGGTTGTGAGTTTGAGTCCCATGTTGGGTGTAGAGATTAAATAAATAAATAAGTAGATAGATAGATAGATAAATAGGGGCACCTGGGTGGCTCAGTCATTAAGTGTCTGCCTTCAGCTCAGGTTGTAATCCTGGGGTCCTGGGATTGGGTCTCACATCAGGCTCCCTGCTCGGCAAGGAGTCTGCTTCTCCCTCTGCCTCTCCCTCCTGCCTGCTCATTCTCTCTCTCTCTCTGTCAAATAAATAAATAAAATCTTTAAAAATAAAAATATAAATAAAATATATTTAAATTTATATATGAAGTTATATATTTAAATTTATGTAAAATCTATTTAAATTTATATATAAATTTATATATAAAATATATAAATATATTATATACAATATAATATATATAAATTTAAAAATAATAAATCTTTTTTTTAAAAAGGAAAACATTTTTGAAGTATAATTGACATATATTAGTTTCAGGTGTAGAATAAAATGATTCAATATTTGTATGTATTGTACAATATATAATCCCCAAATTAGTGTGGTTGACATTCATTACTATGCAGAATTACAAAGATTTTTTTTCTCTTGTGATAGGGACTTAAGATTTACTTTTTAAGCAACTTTCAAATATGCAATACTTTATTATTAACTATAGTTCCCATGCTGTACCTTTCATCCCTGAGATTAACTTATTTTATAACTGAAAATTTATGCCTAAGAAATAGAACATTTTGAAGCCCCCAAAACCTCTCATGTTCCCCTCCAGTCACTATTATGTATCACCACCCTCCTGAAAGTTAGCCACCATTCTGACTCCTAACAGTAGATTAATTTTGCTTGTTTTTATACCGTATATAAAATGAATAAATACAAGACTCTTCTGTGCCTGGCTTCTTTCACTCATAATTATATTTATGAGGCTTGACCATGTTGTGTGCAATTACAGATTATCCATTCTTGTTTTGTGAATATATGACAATTTACTTAATTTATTGTTTGATATTTGGGTAATTTCCAAATTTTAGCTATTACAAATAGTGCTGCTATGAACATTCTGGTACATATTTTTGGGTGAACACTTGTATATATTTTGTTGGGCATATAGGTAGGAGTGGAATATGTGAGTTATAAGATAGCACTTCTCAAACATTAGTGTACCTGTGCTACATTATATGTACCATATATGTACCAATGTACCTATAACCTTGGCTCTTAGTAAATTGCTGATTGTGAATCAGCAGATTTTGGATGTGGTCTGAGATTTTATGTTTCTAACAAACTCCTAGGTTTGCTGTTGCAACTAATGATGCTGTTGTTACTGATCCCTGGACATACTCTGAGAGACATGCCTGTGTTCAGCTTTGGTAGATACTGCCAAAGAGTTTTCCAGAGTGATTATGCCCAGTTTATACTCTTGTTAATAATGTATGAGAGTGCTCCACATTCTTGACAATGCTTGGCATCTTCTCTTTATTTTGGCAATTTTGGTAGGTACATAGTAATGTCTTATTGTGGTTTTAATTTCTATTTTTCTACTTAGTAATGAAATTATGTACTTTTCCTTATATTTATTGGTGGTCTGGATATCCTCTTTTGTGAATTGTATGTTGAAATCTCGTTTTTTTACTGGGTTTTCCTTGATGTTGTTTTTCCTTATGCTATTATAGTTCTTACTCTGTTACATCTATTTGTCTCCTTATTCTTAATTTTTTTTTTCTTTGAACTCCCTACTTATTTCTACCTTACTCTTAGCCAAACTTCAGTCTGCTACACAATATCTGATCTGTCATCTCGGTTTCAAAGAACGTGTTTTTTTTTTTTTTATTTTATTAAATTTCATACAAAGCAATTTTAATTAAAATTTACTTCTGTTTCTAGGGTTTTTTCCAAACTGTATGCCCTTTTCTGTATCTTGAGTGTTTTTTTTTTCCTTTTCCTTTTTTGCTGCAGAATGGTTTCATAGGCCCCATACATGTTTTTTTCCTCCTCTTCCTTCTATCTCTTCCCCTCTTCCTATTCTTTTTCTCTTCTTCTTCCTCTTCCTCCTTCTCTTCCTCTTTCTCCTCCTTTTTTCTGTTTTATTCATCCTTATGCTGGGAGAAGTCTCATCTAGGGCCTGTGTGGATTCATTTGCAATAACCTTACTGTCCTTGGATACTAATAGATTTTCCTTTCAAATATTACAGAAGTGACCTGATTGATAGAAATTTACATTTCTGTTCATATACCTGGAAGCCTGAGAGGAGTGGCTTGGGAGCCTGTCCTAGCAGGGAGTGATGTCTCTGTCTAATTTCTTCTATGAGGAATGAGACTCATTCACAGCTATGAGGCTAGCTTTTGGTAGCCACAAGGCCACTTACATACTATAGTTATTCATCCACCTTCTTTGTACCTCTGTCCACTATTTCTGGGTGAAATTGGTAGATTTCCTAGACCATCATTTAGTACATTTCAGTGCATATCCTGCAGTATAGCTGTTTCCAGTGCTCTTGATTGGTAGTGGTAAAAAGTATTTCACATGAAAGATTTCTGATTTTTTTTCCTATGGTGCACCCTTCCCCTAGCTCTTGCCGTCCTTTTTTTTTTTTTAATTAACATATAATGTATTATTTGTTTCAGGAGTACAGGTCTGTGAATCATCAGTCTTATAACAGTACTCACCATCACACATACCCTCCCCAATGTCCATCACCCAGCCACCCTATCCCTCCCACCCCAATCCCCTCCTGCAGCCCTCAATTTGTTTGAGATTAAAAGTCTCTTATGGTTTGCCTCTCTCCCCAGTCCCATCTTGTTTCATTTTTCCCTCCCTTCCCCCCCCATGACCCCCCCTTCAGATTCCTCATATCAGAGAGATCATATGCTAATGATTGACTTATTTTGCTTAGCATAACACCTTCTAGTTCCATCCCCGTAGTTGCAGATTTGCCCTTCTTATTAATGGCTATTTTTGCCAGTATCTCCTCTGTGTTCTCTCCAGCTCACAGCACTCCTTTCTCAGGAAGATAAGTCACTAGTTGGCTCTTGACATCTTTCTTCCATCCCAGATTTATCTTTCCATGTCTTTCAGAAAGTCTTCAACAGTTTTGTCATAGGAATGGCATCCATTCCTAGTTTATAGGATTGGTGTAGTTGTGTCTTATTTTAGATTTGTTTTGGAATTTTAATTGTGATGGCATGAAGGTGTTGAGTTTAATGTCTCTATTCAAGATGTTGTCATCTATAAGTATAAAAACCTTTTAGATTATTTTTAATTTTTTTCCCACTAAAATACCTTGTTCCACCAAAATGTACATTTTTTCACCTTCGAGTAACAGAGTTAAAGTCTTGCTACTTTTGTCGGGTTTGGTTGTTCATGGTATCTCAGATGAGGTTATGTTAGCAATTAATTGGGTGATAGTCTATCAGTGGACTGGAATATCCAAGTATAAATCAAGAACATTTCTGTACCCTAAAATACTTCACCGACTATAGTGGATCAGACAAATGAGGCCCTCTAAATGGGTGATTGTTGACCTAGAGCTGTGCTACTTTGTTATGCTAAGTGTTTTGTGATGAGTGAGTGTATACATCTAGCTTTACGATAAGGTAATGGCTCTGATACGGAATGTAAGGGCTTATCTAGCCTGCTTTGCTTTTAAAACTATAATTATACTTTTGTTCTGTTGGACTTCAGTGGGGTCTTTGTATGTATTTCTTGTCCTTTCTTTAGGGACCAGTTCTTGACAATAATTTGTAAGAAAGCTTCTATTTTGTATTTAGTCTGAAAAAATCTTAGGCATATGAGGCCAATAATACTGATCATTTCCTTTTTTCTTTTATCTTTTTTTTCCCCTTTAAAGTGAGTCATAGGGGCGCCTGGGTGGCTCAGTGGTTAAAGCCTCTGCCTTCGGCTCAGGTCATGATCTCAGGGTCCTGGGATCGAGTTCCGCATCGGGCTCTCTGCTCGGCAGGGTGCCTGCCTCCTCCTCCTGTCTCTCTCTGCCTGCCTATCTGCCTACTTGTGATCTCTCTGTCAAATAAAAAAAAAAAATCTTAAAAAAAAAAATAAAGTGAGTCATAACTTTGGAATGATGATTTTCAAAAGAGATAGTAGCTACTCACAAAGAGTAACTTGACATTGGAAACCCAAATGCCTCCCCCCAACTTCATTTCTAAACATCTCGGAGTCAAATATATTTACCAGATTTTATAGATTGTATCTTTATTCTTAAAGCTCCCATTTAATTTATCAGACTTGTAGTTTGGAAGAAGAAGTGCCTCTTTGGGGCTGAATTCTGATTCTTATTTCGTATAGTGAAAGTTATCTCACCAGTTATCTGTGATATGTTTTTGTTTTGTTTTGTTTTGTTTTGTTTTTTTAGAGAGAGAGATCACAAGTAGGCAGAGAGGCAGGCAGAGAGAGAGGAGGAAGCAGGCTCCCCGCCGAGCAGAGAGCCTGATGCGGGGCTCTATTCCAGGACCCTGAGATCATGACCTGAGCCGAAGGCAGAGGCTTAACCCACTGAGCCACCCAGGTGCCCCCTCTGTGATATGTTTTATCACAATGTCATGATGATATGTTTTATCATCAATGTCATGACTCAAAAAAAACACTGTGAATACCCTAGTCTTAAAATGTTTTTAAAGAGCAATTAGGGGCACCTGGGTGGCTGAGTGGGTTGAAGCCTCTGCCTTCAGCTCGGGTCATGGTCTCAGGGTCCTGGGACCGAGCCCTGCATTGGGCCTCTGCCCGGTGGGGAGCCTGCTTCCCCCGCTCTCTCTGCCTGCCTCTCTGCCTACTTGTGCTCTCTCTCTCTCTCTCTCTGTCAAATAGATAAAGTCTTAAAAAAAAAAAAAAAGCAAATATAAAAAAAAAGTTTTCATCTCTTCCTATTTTTGACTGCAACAAATTAATTCTTGGTTTAATTTACATTCCTCTTTACTGTCTTATCAAATGATGCGGCATGAGTTCAGTCACATGGCACTCAACCAGGCTTCTAGATTCCTTCTCTGGTTACAAGGTTACAGAATTTAGAGTCTTTCTGAAAACACATTGTTGGTGTAAGATTTTTTTCCCCTGCAGTATTCAAGGCTGCATGAATTTTGATTGGATCAGCTTTACTTGGGTTGTTTTAAAATAGTAAATCTTTTATTATTATTAGAGAAAAGCAATTTTTTTTGTATCACTAATCATTAGCAAAGAGGAAATGAACAATTTTGCTTTGATTGTTACTACTTAAACTCTTCTTTTTAAACCTTTAAAGTAATTTAATTCTTGTGAATATTTAGTTCTTCAATGGAGCTTACTGAGGAGACAAAATTTATATACTTGTAACAAAGAAAGTGCAATTCCAAGTGATGTGGTTTAGATTATAAGCACTAACACCATTATTTCTTTTAAACTTGTTATTTGGAAATAATTTCAGACTTAACCAAAAAGTTTGCAAAAATAACACAAGGAATACCTTTTACCACATACCTTTCACTCACCTTCTGCAATGATCAAAACCGGGGATTCTGGTCTGACACAATACCATCGACTTATCTGCACATTTTAGTCTTATTTTACCAGTTGTTCACTGTCCTTTTGCTGGCCCAGAATCTAATCTAGGAGCCCACACTACGTTTAGTTGTCGTGTCTCCTTGAGCTTCTTCAATCTGGGACACCTCCTTGGTCTTTGTTTTTCATGCGCGTCTTTGATGCATTAAGAGTATTGGCCAGGGGGCGCCTGGGTAGCTCAGTGGTTGAGGCCTCTGCCTTCGGCTCCAGTCGTGATCCCGAGGTCCTGGGATGGAGCCTCGCGTCGGGCTCTCTGCTCAGTGGGGAGCCTGCCTCCTCCTCCTTTCTGTCTCTGCCTGCCTCTCTGCCTACTTGTGATCTGTCTGTCAAATAAATAAAAATCTTAAAAAAAAAAAAAAGAGTATTGGCCAGTTATTTCATAGAATGTCCTAGAAGAGAAAGATGTTCGGCTTTTCTCAGTTCATCGTCTCAGGAGGTATGCTGTGCTGCTGTGTCTCATTACTGGTGATGATTATCTTGATCACTTGCCTAAGGTGGTATCTGCCAGCTTTCTCCATTGTAAAGTTAGTTTTTCTTTTTATAATTGGGGAGATATTCTGACGTATACAAGTTTCTGTTTCTCATTATACTCTTGTACACTAATTTTAGCATCCATCGATGACTCTTGCCAGCAACAATTATTGCTCTAGTGTTTGCCAAATGGTGATTTTCTATTTCAATGATTCTTTGCACATTTATTAATTGGAAGGGTTGTCTCTTTCCCCATGTTTATTTATTTATTCAATTATTTGATTACATAGGTATAGACTCACGGATATTTACTTTATTCCATAGATCACTATCCGCAACTATTATTATTTATTTTGGTACTAACACCATCTTTATGTTAGAATATCATGGTTCTTTTTTTTTTTTTTTTAAGATTTTATTTATTTGACAGAGATCACAAGTAGGCAGAGAGGCAAGCAGGCAGAGGAGGAAGCAGGCTCCATGCTGAGCAGAGAGCCCAATGAGGGGCTTGATCCCAGGACTCTGGGATCATGACCTGAGCTGAAGGCAGAGGTTTTAACCCATTGAGCCTCCCAGGCACCCCTGAATATCATGATTCTTAAACTTTCTGGTGTGCCATGAAATTTGATGTTGGGCAAAATATTCAGCTATTTTCACCTTCAGTGTGCTCAGTGTAAAATGGAAATAATATCTGCTCTGCTATATATAAAATAGATTTGCAAACTCTAAAATGTGATACAAATGGTAACATTGTCGTTATTTTGTTTTAAATGCCTGTGGCTGTTCAGAGAACAAAAGCTGTTTTCAGGGGTAGACTTGAGAGTTAATTCTTTTAGACTGTTCACTTATTTCAGTAGGGAGGACCAAGAATGAATGTGGAGAGAAATGGCTGAGATTAGAGACAGAAGAAACACAAAAGTAAATCATATAAATACAGAGCAGTACACGTTCTCACATTCTGCTGTGTACAATAAATACTTTCTGAATTCCCTGGAATATTATGCAATAGTAAATGTATTTGACTATTAGTTCTGAAAACTACCTTGTTTCATGTAGCAAAAATATGTTGCCAAATTAAATGTGGCTTATAAAAACAACATTAACTTAATTTTTTCTGTTGTTTGGTTTGGAAACATTATCTCTGGTGTACTTTATTAAGGGTGTGTGGAATACACAAAACCATGAGGTGTTGTGGATGTTACTGCTCTTGGCATTCTTTCCAGTTTGCTTTGTGAGTCTTTTTTGGTACCTGTGATAATACTGTGCACGGAAGTCCTTGATATGACTTCTTCTTATTACGTTTCTGAATCAATAGGTGTATATCCTGCCCAGGATCTGTACCTACATCCTGTTTGCTCTGGATGTTTGGAAGATACATTGAATGTTCAATTTATGACTTAAGATTTGTCTTTTTCCTTTTTTTTTTTTTTTGTCTTTGGGGATAAAGGTTTTATTTCTTCATGTCATCACAATCAGGCAAAAAATAGTAGACTAAACTGCTAAGTAGGTCGACCTGCCTGAGCATGGTGAGGTGGCGAATTCTAATGAGATTTCCCGACTTCAGCAGTTACTAGTGCTGGGAACAGCGAGTGGAAATAGCAATACTTGAACTGCAAATAGTCAAAGAAGAATAAATGAGTTTCCACTTTGTTCAACATTTGTAACTGAGGAAACAAAAGACTTCACACCACAGCACATTTTTTCCTATTTCATGTTAAAGAATATGGCCAAATAAAGGCATGAAATCAGAATGAAATAAAGAAGAGATCAGAGTAAGTGATTGTATTAATGGATGTGGGCTATTTCAGTTGGCATCTTCTGTGTTCTCTTATACAGTAAAAGATTAGAAATAGACTTGCCTCATCATTGTATATGTTTATAAAAGCTCACATGAGGCATTGAAGCTATCAAAGGTTGATGTTTTGTGCCAGTTATTTTGGAGATGGATGTTTTATAAATTCAGAGACCTCAAAATCAACAGTAAATGCAATGAACCTCAAACTTTGGGTTTAGCTTAGCTTTTGATTTCAGCTTGGAATTTCACCCTTCTTTGTTGGTTTTTGGCTGTTGACTTGTGTGCACAATGACACTCAGCTGAACTTTCCCCCTTGTCACTGCTGCTCTGGCTTGGTCTACCAAGTAATTAAAATTTTCCAACTGACAAAGGGAGGACATTGGGCACTCCCAAGGAACACCTGCCAGGTATTAGTACTTATAACTCAGTATGATTCCTTTTATTTAGTTGAAGTGAAACCCATTTTGAAGGGGGAAAGTATTATGGAAGAATGTTTAATTGCTGTAAGGCTGTGTGGAGAATTTTTAAAGAAAAATTAAGTATTCACCATAACTCATTTTGACCATTTGCTATCTAATGCAGCCTTTTGTGCTTAAATCTTTCAGGTTGGTACAGAAAGAAAAAAAGGCTAATGAAAAAAATTTTTTTATGGAAGTATAATTAACATACAATGTTATGTTAGTTGTAGGTATAGATTCTACAATTCTTTATTATTATTATTATTATTTTTATTTTTATTTATTTATTTATTTATTTAATCTCCACATCCAATGTGGAACCAACACCCATGACCCCGAGATCAAGAGTTGCACACTCCTCCAACTGAGCCAGCCAGACACCCATATATTATGGTATGCTCACCACAATAAATGTAGCCACCGCCTGTCATCATACAACGTTATTACAATACCTTTGACTATTCCTTGTGCTGTAGTTTTCGTCTTTATGACTTATTTATTTATAACTGGAAGTTGATAACCTCTTAATCCCCTTTATCTATTTCTCCCATCCTACCACCACTGACATATTTTTTATAGCTGAGTAATATTCCATCATATATTACCACATCTTTCTCCATTCATCTGTCAATGGCCTAACATGTGATCTATCCTGGAGAACCTACCATAAGTACTTGTAAAGAATGTGTCTTCTGATGTTTTGGGGTGGACAATTCTGTATATATTTGTTAGGTACATCTGGTCTCATGTGTTGTTCAAAGCCACCATTTGCTTATCGATTTTCTCTCTGTATGACCTATCCATTGATGTAAGTGAGGTGTTAAAATCCCTTACTATTATTGTATTACTGTCCAGTTTCTCCCTTTTGTCTGCTAATGTTTGCTTTAGATATATAGGTGCTTTTGTGTTGGGTGCATAGATATTTACAATTGCCATGTCCTCTTGTTGGATTGATTATTATCATTATGTAGTGCTCTTCTTTGTCTCTTGCTATATTCTTTGTGTTAAAGTCTACTTTGTCCTTCTATTTGCATGGTATGTTTTTCCATCTCTTTACTTTTTTTTTTTTTAAAGATTTTATTTATTTATTTGACAGACAAAGATCACAAGTAGGCAGAGAGGCAGGCAGAGAGAGGAGGAAGCAGGCTCCCTGCTGAGCAGAGAGCCCGCCTGGGTGGCTCAGTGGGTTAAAGCCTCTGCCTTCGGCTCAGGTCATGATCCCAGGGTCCTGGTATCGAGCCCCGAGTCGGGCTCTCTGCTCCGCAGGGAGCCTGCTTCCTCCCCTCTCTCTCTCTGCCTGCCTCTCTGCCTACTTGTGATCTCTCTCTGTCAATAAATAAAATCTTTAAAAAAAAATTTAAAAAAAATGCATTTCTTGGGGTGCCTGGGTGGCTCAGTGGGTTAAAGCCTCTGCCTTCGGCTCAGGTCATGATCCCAGGGTCCTGGGATCGAGCCCAGCGTTGGGCTCTCTGCTCAGCAGGGAGCCTGCTTCCTCCTTCTCTCTCTGCCTGCCTTTCTGCCTACTTGTCTGTCAAATAAATAAATAAAATCTTAAAAAAAATGCATTTCTTATAGGTAGCATATAGTCGCACCTTATCTTTTTGTCCTATTGTCAGATTGCCTTTTATTGGGAGTATTTAAGCCATTTATACTTACTGCAGTCATTGATAGGGCTGGGCAAAATGTCTATAATCTTACTATTTGTTTTGTATTTGTCCCATCTGTTCTTTGTTCCTTATTTATTTTTATTCTGCCTTTTAGATTGAGTATTGTTTGTAATCCCATTTATCAGATACCTTTTAAAGAAGGTAGGTAAACAGATAACAAGTAAATACAAAGTAACAAAAGTGGAAAGAACTGTGGAGGAAAGCAAAGTTGGAAAAATGAATAGGAGCAATCTGGTTTGGTAATGAGAGGAACTTGGTGGCAGGTTTTGGTAAGATGGTCAGGAAAGGTGTGTTACCTGAAAAGATGACATTTAAGAAAATGGAGTGAATCATGTAAACGTAAGAGAAGAGAATTTCAGTTAAAACAGGATTGTAAAAACCCTGAGGTTTTTCATCATGAATTTGCCTCTTGGGTTCAAGGAGCAGCAAGGAGGCCGTGTGGATAGAGCAGAGTACATAAGTGGATCATGAGAGCAGAGGGGCAATGGAAGCTGAGTTGTGGAATACTTTGCATGAGTTTCTGAATGAGATGCTGGGCTTTGAGCTGCAGGGCTTTGAGCTGGAAATGATGTAATCTAACTTAGGTTTAAAAGGATGACTCTAGCTACTATATTGAGCATAAACTTTGTGGGGAGGGGGAGCAAGAAAGGGAAAGCCAGTGAGGAGGTTTTCATGATAATCCAACTAGAGATGATAGCTTAGACCATACCTGTGAGAAATGGTTAGATTCTGAGTATTTTGAAGATAGACATGAAGGATGTGCCGATGGATTAGATATTGGTATGAGGAAAGGAGAGGGTTCAAGAATGATTCCACAGCTGGCCTAAGGAATTGAAAGGATGGAAGTATATTCTCTGATGTAGAAACTGTGGGAGTCAAATGTCTGTAACAACCTGGCACATGGTAGGTGCTTTGTATTGGGAAAGGCAGTTTTGTGCATGTAGGCTTTCAGTCCCTCTTGGCCATGACCTTAAGAATAGGCCTGAAGCCCAGAACACTTCCTTTACCAAGAAATAGAGTCCTCACATCCTGTGCTCCTTCGTTCTGCTCATGTATCATATGGTACCTGGACAGCCCCAGTGCTATATCTGCCCTGTTGGGGGAGGGAATGGAGTCCTTCTGCTACAACACAAGAGGAGAGAACACAGGCCAACTGCTCTGTGTGGGTGCTAAGAGGGACCTGCTCTCTGCCGTGCAGGGGCAACTGACCCCCACTACTGATACCAATCTTGATCTGTTTCTTCCCTATGTGAGTAGAGTGCTGTTCCATTCAGTGCTTGACTATTGTGTTTCCCACAGTGACTCCAGTACCAAAATGTACCAGGAATGCTTGGATTTCTACTCCTGGTGATAGGCAACAGATGTCACTTGCTCAAGACTTTGTAAATATTGAATGAATAAATGTATGAATGGGAAGGTTTGGGCTTCAAGTTAGGGGCTGTTAATTTTGAAATGACTGTTGGGCCTTTAAGTGAAGATCACAAGTAGGCAATTAAAAGTAGCAGTTTGGAGAGCAGGGGAGAAGTCTGCTGGGATTCTCATGGAAGTCATTAGTTACCACTTGAAAAAATTACAAAATAATTTGGAAAGAATTGGGTGTCTCCATAATGAGTGTTTCTAGCCAACAAAAGACGTAGACGAAAATGTTCATAACAGCGTTATTTGTGCTCAACCTAAACTGGAAAACTATATTCATCAACAAAAGAATGAAATAATAAATTGTGGTATCATTGTAGAATGGTATTCTGTAGTACTGAAAACAAATGAACTTAGGTATGTGCAACAACACTGATGAAGACTGACAAAAGAGTTCTTTCTGTATGATTCCATTCATACAAACAGGGCTAAACTATGGTGTTAGAAATCAGGCTACCTTAGGGGGAGGAGGGAGCAGGTAGTGGTTGGGAGACAGCACTAGGGTACCTTCTGGAAGGCTGGCAGTGTTTTCTGTTTCTTCACCTGTGTGGTGATTATTATACGTTTGTTTTATCATCATTAATTTATACATTTAACTGTTGGATACTTTGGGGGATATTTTTGGGATATATAGTACATTTGTAAAAAATAAACTGTCATGTTGAAAAATTGCCTCTCAAAGAATTTGTTGACCAGACTCTAGTTTTGAAAGCTGTACTTGACTCCTAGCTATCTTTGTGATTTTAAGTGGTCATGAGGCATTCGAGATAAACCATTTCAACTGTGGCAGGAAGAGTATCATAGAAATAACTGAGTTCCTAATCCTGGAAAAGAGACGGAACAATAACCACCAAAGTGCAGAGTTTAGCATACCTTCCTTGACATCTAAAATACCATTTGGGGGGTGCCTGGGTGGCTCAGTGGGTTAAAGCCTCTGCCTTCGGCTCAGGTCATGATCCCAGGGTCCTGGGATGGAGCCCCACATCGGGCTCTCTGCTCAGCGGGGAGTCTGCTTCCTCCTCTCTCTCTGTCTGCCTCTCTGCCTACTTGTGATCTCTGTCTGTCAAATAGGTTAATAGAATCTTTAAAAAAATTTTTTTTAAATACCATTTGGTTTTTTTTTTTTAAGGTTGGAATTTAAAGTGAATGAGAGAAATCTCAGTAGGAACTCCTTAAGTTTAAATATTGCATTAAAGCTGTATTCCCCATAGATGAAACTATGAAAACATTATTTCTCAAAAGAATGTAGTAACCTTATAAAGATAGACTTCAGTTAGGTATGTATTCATTGTTTTGAGCTTTGAGCATTGAGGTAAATCCATAATTCCATTTTAATATTTATACAAGGATGTTTACCTTTCAGTATATTAAAGCTACCTATATATACAGGGTAGTCACTTAAGACCCAAATCCCAGTCTTCTATATCTATGAATCATGTCCTCTTTGATATTTTGATTTCATTGCCTCAACTCCCCTCTGAAACTACAGGCCAAATCTAGCGAGAAAAATACAATGAGAATAAATACAAGCTCTTACATTTAGGTTTGAATTAAGAATGTGAAGGAATGATTTACCAACATAAGTGATAAAGTTTCAAGAGGTTTTACTGATACCAGATCATTCTTCAAATGGGACTACCCCCTCAAAAGGTTAATGTCGTTGTAGGTTGTACTGCGTAATGAGAGATAGACCACACTCAGCACGTTACAGTCAGTTTGGGACACCATATTTTAAGAGTGACATTGAGGGGCGCCTGGGTGGCTCAGTGGGTTAAAGCTTCTGCCTTCAGCTCAGGTCATGATCTCAGGGTCCTGGGATCGAGCCCCGCATCGGGCTTTCTGCTCAGTGATGAGCCTGCTTCCTCCTCTCTCCCTCTCTGCCTGCCTCTCTGCCTGGTTGTGATCTCTGTCTGTCAAATAAATAAAATCTTTAAAAAAAAAAAAAAGAGTGACATTGACAAATTAAAGCTCATCCAAAGGAAAGCACCGGGTTTTGAGATGTTGTAAAAATGGATTTATATGACTGAAGAAACTAGTACTCTGAAGTCTCACAGCAACCCTGTAAGGCATTATCCCCATTTGAAGAAAGGAAACAGGCTCAAAGATAACTAATGACTTTTTTTTTTTTTAAAGAATTTATCTACTTATTTGACAGAGAGAGATCACAAGTAGACCGAGAGGCAGGCAGAGAGAGAGAGGGAAGCAGGCTCCCTGCTAAGCAGAGAGCCCGATGCGGGACTTGATCCCAGGACCCTGAGATCATGACCTGAGCCGAAGGCAGCGGTCTAACCCACTGAGCCACCCAGGCGCCCACTAATGACTCATTAAAATGTTACTGAAAAGTGGTTAGCTCAGGGCTCACATCTCTTTGTTTTTAAATTAGTATCCTTTTCATTTCAAAATACTTGATTTAGTAATATTTTTTAAAAGCTGGCTGTTAGCCCCTATAGAGGAGAAACTTGAAAGTGTAAGTGAATGGTTACAGATTAAATGGAAGGAAAGGGAACATTCTGAGTAGGAAGATCAGTGTGAAAAGATATACATTTACTAGTATTACAGATTGTTTTACCCACATTTCTCTCACTCTCGTCTTTTCCAAGGTTTTTGACTCCAGTGAGGAATCTGGGTATCTTGTTCTCACCATCGTTATATCAGGTCATTTCTTCATTTCCCAAGGACAGACACTGCTGGTAGGTTTTATGCATACAGTTTTATATGCAAATATATTTCTTTATCTTTGTAGCTTTACATTAATTTTTGTACCCTCAAGCTTCTTCAGGGCTGCAGAAATTCATCATGTTCAACAAATTAAGCATTTATCAACGTTCTGTAGCAGAGGGAAATACAAAAATATACTGAATATTGCCTGGCCGAAAGGGGTTTATGGTTCTGTTTTGGGAGCCAAAGTGGATCAAAGGATTGAGATTAACCAGTATTAGAAAGGATTCTTAACTGGGGAAATTGGGTTGAGACAGGCTAAATTTATGGAGAAATGTGTGGAGGGTTTTTCAGAGAGGGTATAGATCTGAGGAAGTAGCTAGAAGTAGCTAGAAGAAAACTTGAAGCGTGCTATTATTAACTTCCATAGCCCTCTATAAAACTAATTTTATAAAGGTCCATTTGTCCTTTAATCTGAGCATATACACACACACATTGTAGGAAATTTTTGAAATGAAGAAGTAAATAAAGGAGAAAATAACAGTCATTTTGCTTGAAAGTTTAGGTTTGAATTGGTATTTAGAAACAAAATGAAAAAACAATGCAACTTATAGTCAAAGAAGTGTAAAAGAAAGAAATGGAAGGGAAGAGTATTATATCCTTTGCCTGTGAGTGATATCTGTATAGACATAATAAATTCATACAAATATTTACTGAATATCAACAGAGGCATAATTTATTCACGTAACAGATATTTATTGAACAGTTATTATGTGCTTGGCATCCTAGATGCTAGGGATATAGCAGTAAACAGCAGAGACATAAATCTATCATTGTGGAATGTCATTCTTGTGGGGAAAGACATCATGAACAAATAGGTCAAATATATTTAAAAGATATGAATTTTTGGTGAATCCCTTACACATTCTGTTTGGATGGCAGCATCCCATAGTTGTATATTGCGATGATTCATCTCTCCACGGAGTGACTTGCAAGGTCCTCTCTGTGTTCCTTGTGATTTTTAAAACTGCAGCAATGGTTGTATCATTTTTGCTTTATTTGCCCAGTTAGGGCTTGTATTAGTTGCAGAGGATAAGATGTCTTCTTCAGCTTCAAATGAAGAATATTCCAGACGGTGGACTGGGGATGCCTAGCCCACAGCTAGTTCTCCTCTGTCAGTATTGTGAGTCTTTGCTGAATGATGACATTAAGGCAATTTGGCTTCCTTACACAGGGGGCCACCTTGTGCTTTGTCTGCTTCATCTGTTTGTACCAGTGGTAAATGTTGTTACAGACTGATAGAGGTTTCTTTGTATCATACATGAAAGGATTTTTGCAATGCAGTTACAAAACTAAGTTTATCAAATTCCACAGACCCACTACTGAGAAATACAATGGTAACTCTACAATTTGTTGCCTGTTGCATATACATATATACCGTATATATTGGATAATATATTAAAAAAAATTCTAAGTAGGGTCCATACCCAGTATGGGGCTTAAACTCATGACCGTGAGATCAGGAGTCCTGTGTTGTACTGACTGAACCAGCAAGGCGCCCCTACTGGATAATACTTTTAAAAAAATCTTTATTAAATGCTTTTTAAAACTCCGTTTTATTGAGGTGTAATTTACATAAACTCAGTAATTTTTAGTGTTCAATTTGATGTGTTTTGTTTTTTGAGAGAGAGAGTGCCCACATGCACTCAAGCGGGGAGGAGAGGGGCAAAGGGAGAGAGAGAGAATCTTAAGCAGGCTCCACGACCAGCACGGAGTCTGATGCAGGGCTCAATCTCACAATCCTGAGGTCATGACCTGAGCTAGAATCAAGAGTTTGATGCTTAACCAACTGAGCTAGCTACCCAGGCACCCCTGATGTGTTTTGATAAATGAATATAGTTGTATAACCATTGCTGAAATCATGATGTAGAACATTCCAGTTATCCCTGATAGTTTCCTTGTACCACTCTGTAGGCAGTCTCCTCTGTCTACTCTTGGAGATCTGCTTTTTCTTGCCATTGTTTTCCTTATCTAAAACTTCATGTAAATGAAAACCTAGGATATGTAGTCTTTTGTATCTGGCTTTTCCACTTAGCAAAATGCTTTTGAATTCATCCATATTTGTTCCTTTTCATTACTGAATAGTATTCACTTATCTATGTAAACCACATTAGCTTATCCATTCACCTTTTGTTAGACATTTGGGTTTTTCCTTTTTTTTTTTTTTTTTTGTTACTATGAGTGATGCTGGAATAACCATTTGTATAAAGCCTTTGTATGAATGTATATTTTCATTTTTCCCTTGATAAATTCCCAAGAGAGGAACTGTCACTGAGTCACATGGTACATCTGTGTTATAAGAAACTACACAGCTGGTTTTCAAAGTGCATTCCCACACTGGGTGTGAGGGATCCAGTTGTTCCATGCCCTTACCAACACTTGGTATTGTCCTTCTTCTTAAGTTTAACTGTCCTAATGGGTGTCTAGTGACATCTCATGGTAGTTTTAACTTGCATTCCCATAGTGATTAGTGACATTGGACAACTTTCTGTGTGTTTACAGGTATACCTTAGAGGTATTGCAGGTTAAAACCTGCAATATGTTATTAGGCCATATAATAAAATGAATATTACAGTATGGTGAGTCAAATGCATGTTTTGGTTCCCAGTGTATGTATAAGTTAAGTTTACTCTACATTGTAGTCTATCAAGTGTGCCATAGCGTTATGTTTAAAAAAACAGTGTACATACCTTAATTAAGCAGTACTCTATGGCTAAAAAATGTTTACCACCATCTGAGTCTTCAGTGAGTCATCATCTTTTTGCTGGTTGGGGGAGGGGGGGGTTGGTCCTTGCCTTGACGATGCTGCCTGCTGACACATCCGGGTGGTAATTGCTGAAGCTTGGGGTGGCTGTGGCAATTTCTTAAAATAAGACAGCAGTGAGGGGCACCTGGGTGGTTCAGTCGGTTAAGTGGCTGCCTTCAGCTCAGGTCATGATCCCAGGATCCTGGGTTCGAGTCCCACATCAGGCTCCCTGCTCAGTGGAGAGCCTGCTTCTCCCTCTCCCCCTGCCTGCCTCTCTGCCTACTTGTGCTCTTTCTCTCTCTGTCAAATAAAGAAATAAAATCTTAAAAAAAAAAAAAAAGACAGCAGTGAACTTAGCTGCATTGATGGACTCTTTTACCAACAACTTCTCTGCAGCATGTGATGCTGTCAAGATTGCCGCAATTCAGTCCCATCTTCAGGCTCCACTTCTAATTCTAGTTTTCTTGCTGTTTCCACCACAGCTACAGTTACTTCCTCCACTCAAGTCTGGAACCCCTCAAAGTCCTCCATGTTGACTGGAATCCACTTCTTCCAAACTCCTGTTAATACTGATGTTTTGATCTCTTCCCCTGAATCAGAAACATCTGAATGGTACCTAGGATGGTTAATTCTTTCCAGAAGGTTTTTAATTTACTTTGCCCAGATCCATCAGAAGAATCTCTAGCTAAGGGAGCTATGGCCTTATGCAGTGTATTTCTTAAACAAAACTTGAAACTCAGAATGACTTTCTGATCCATGGGCTACAGAATGGCTGTTGTGTTTGCAGGCATGAAAATAATGTTCATCTCGTTATACGTCTCCATCAGAGCTCTTGAGTGACAAGGTGCGTTGTCAATGAGCAGTAATATTTTGAAAGGAATCTCTCAGAGCAGTAGGTCTCAATAATGAGCTTAAAATATTTAGCAAACCATGTTGTAAAAAGATGTGCTGTCATCCAGACTTTGTTGTTCCATTTATAGAACCAGGCAAAGTAGCTTTACCAGAATTCTGAAGGGCCCTGGGATTTTTTGGAATGGTAAATGAGCATTGACTTCAGCTTCAACTCATCAGGTGCATTAGCCTCTAACAGGAGAGCCAGCCTGTCCTTTGAAGCTTTGAGGCCAGGTGTGGACTTCTCCTCTCTACCTGTGGAAGTCTGACATGGCATCTTCTAATATAAGGCTGTTTCATCTACCCTGAAAAATCTGTTGTTTAATGTAGCCACCTTCATTATGATCTGCTTCATTATTGTCTGTTATAACCTGCTGCTTCACCTTGCACTTTCATGTTATGGAGACGGCTTCTTCCCTTACCCCTCCTGAGCTACGCTGTACTGGCTTCAGACTTTTCATCAGCAGCTTCCTCACCTCTCACAGCCTTCACAGAATTGGAGAGAGTTAGGGCCTTGCTCTGGATTAGGCTTTGGCTTAAGGGAATGCCATGGTTGGTTTGATCTTTTATCCAGAGTGCTAAAACTTTCTCCATATCAGCAAGAAGACTGGTTTGCTTTTGAATCATTCATGTGTTCACTGGAGTAGGAATAACACTGTTAATTTCTTTCAAGAACTTTTCCTTTGCATTCACGACCTGGCTGACTTGTTTGGTGCAAGAGGCCTAGCTTTCAGCCTATCCCAGCTTTCAAGGTGCCTTCCTCACTAAGCTTAATCAGTTCTAGCTTTTGATTCAGAGTGAGAGACCTGTGACTCTTTCACGTTGAACACTTGCAGGCCATTTCTTTCTTTCTTTCTTTTTTTTTTTTTTTAAAGATTTTATTTATTTGTCAGAGAGAGAGAAACAGAGCAAGCACCTGCAACACACACAAGCAGGGGGAGCAGCAGGCAGAGGGAGAAGCAGGCTCCCTGCTGAGCAAGGAGCCCGATGTGGAACTCAATCCTAGGACCCTAGGTTCATGACCTGAGCCGAAGGCAGATGCTTAACTGACTGAGCCACCCAGGTGTCCTTAGAGGCCATTTCACTGTGGGGTTATTACTTGGCCTAATTTTGATATTGTTATGTGTCAGGGAATAGGGAGACGCAAGGAGAGGGAGAGAGCTGGGGGAACTGCTGGTCAGCGGAGTAGTCAGACCACACAACATTTATTAGTTTGCTGTCTTAGATGGGTGTGGCTAATGACTCCCCGGAACAATTAGAGTAGTAGTATCAAAGATGACTGATCACAGATCACCCTAACAAATACAGTAATAATGAAATAATTTGAAATATTGTGAGAATTACCAAAACATGACAAAGACATGAAGTGAGCAAATGCTGTTGGAAAAGTGGCACCAATAGATTTGCTTTGTACAGGATTGTCACAAAACTTCTATTTGTAAAAAACAACAGTATATGAGAAGTACAAAAGCTAAGTATTGCACAAAACAAAGTGCGATAAAATGACATATTCTTGTGTTTTCCTGTATTTGCTCTTCATATGTCTTATTAGTGTAGTGCCTGTTTATATCTTTTAATCGTTTTTAATTGGAGTTGTCTTTTTATATTTGAATTTCAAGAGTTCTTCTGATTACAACTCTTATCAGTAGTATGTTCTGCAAATTTATCTCTCAGTCTGTGGCTTACCTTTTGGTTTCTTATCAGTCTTTTGAAGAGCAGAAGCCTAAAATTTTGATGAAGTACCTTTTTTTTATGATTCATGCTTTTTTATGCTGTTTTAGAAATTATTGTCAACTCCCAGATTGCAAAAATATTTTTTCTGTTTTCTTCTGGAAATTTTGAAGTTTTAGCTCTTATATGTAGGCCTATGGTCCATTATGAATTTTTAGTATTATTTAATAACACTAATATTTATTATTTTGCATAGAGCCCCTTCTTCCCTTTGATTAAGGCAGTGTGGTATTGAGAAAAATGACTATATTATGAAATATCATGGATCTTAAGGAATCTACTTCTGGAACCACTGAGTTAGTTTTTAATGTATGGTGAGAGTTAAGGGTCAGGGTTAATTTTTTTCAGATAGAATGATCCAGCACCATTTGTTGAAAACTCTAGCCTTTTTTCATTGATTTACCTTGGTACCTTTGGGAAAATCAATTTGGTATGTATGTGTGGGTGTGTCTCTGGACTCTCTCTTCTGCTCTATTGACCTGTACGTCTATCCTTACTCCAGGAGGAGACCGTCATGATTACTTCAGCTGTGTTGTAATTTTTGAAGCAGGTAATATAATTCCTCCAAATTTGTTTTCTCAACGATGTTCTGGCTGTTTTAGGTTATTTGCATTTCCGTATAGATGTTAGAATCAGCTTTCCTACCCAAAAAAACCCTGCTGGGGTTTTGACAATGATTTCTTCAAATCTGTAAATCATTTGGGTAAAAATTGACGTCTTAATGTTGAGTCTTCTGACCCATGACCATGTTATAATTATTCTTATTCATCCTTCCATTTGCTTATATACTTTTCCTCAGCAATGTTTTGCAGTTTCCACAATAGATCTTGCACATATTTAACTAAATTTATTCACAAATACTTCATAATTCTTACGTTATTGTAAAAAGAATTTTATAAATCTCAATGTCTAATAGTTTGTTGCTAGTGTGTAGAAACACAACTGACTTTTTTTCACATTGACTTTATATCCTGCGATGTTGCTGCCCTCATTAGTTCTATAATTTTTGTAGATGTTTTTATAGAATTTTCCATATAGATGATCTGTTGTCTGTGAATACAGTTTTACATTCTTTTCAATCTATCTACTCTCCCCTGCCTCCCTTCCTTCTTTTCCCCCAGATGACACTGGCTAGGACATCCTTTACAATGTTGAATAGAAATGGTGAAAGTTGATATTGTTGCCTGATCCTGATCTTAGGGAAAAGCAGTCTCTTCACCAAAAAGTATAATGTTAGCACTGAGGTTTTTGTAGATACCCTTTACAAGACTGAGGAAGTTCCTTTCTATTCTAGTTTGCTGAGAATTTTAATCATGAATAGGAGTTGAATTTTGTTGAATGCTTTTTCTGCATCTACTGAGATGAATTTCCTTTTTTATTTCCAGTTATGTTGATGTAATACATTTTTTAAGATATTCAGTTCTTATTGAATCTACCTTTATTGGAGGAGTATTTGATTTTTAAAATGATGTACATGTGATTAAAAATGATTAAAAATGCATATTAAAAATGTACCCCCTAAATTAAAGAATAATTTTTTTCAGTTCATACAGTTTATTCACAGTATTTTCTAGGTTCCACAAGAACCAACATACAGAAGAGCAAATGCATTAGGAATTATAACGCATTTTAATTACAATTTTATGTTGGTATTTCATTTACACACCCTCCCCTCTCATGTTAATCTGGGTTATGATATATTTTTAGAATTTTTCCCATAAAAGGTAGGGAAAGGACAGCTATGGAAAGTTTTAGCCACTGCCGTTTTTGTAAGAGAATCCAGTTGTTGGCATGGATTAAAATGTGCTATATTTGTACTATCTTTGTGGAAGCTACACAAACCCCTAAAAAAAGTCATTTATTTTAGAGAAGCTGATGGCTAGGGCCTAGTAACAGTTTCCTCTGTAATATGTTTTTGTAGAAATCCAAACAGGTCAACAAGGCTTTGGGCTTTTTGCTTGAACCTCGAAGCTATTTCAACATAATTCCTCTTAAACTTCATATTTCTCTGATTGTCTTCTCCTGTTGAGGCCCATGGGAACTTAATGTTTCAGATTAAATTTAGCTTGGAGTCCAGTAATACCATGGGTTTCCATTTTGCTTGTTCAGTTTGCACGTGCACTCATGTGATGACGTCACTGCCAGAGGGTTCCACATGTACCCACCACTGGGCCATTCTCTTGCTATTTCCTGTGGAGGGTTAGTATGGCAAGAAGGCGGGGAGACCTTTGCTCCATCCTCAATCTACCTTGGACTTGAGTGCAGCTGGTTTCCCCTTTCTGGACTTGGCATTTTAAGCAGAGTCTCCCTTGTCTATTTTGGGCTTTTATTTTATTTTTTTATTTTTATTTTTAATTTTTACTTTTTTTTGTTTTGGGCTTTTAAAATTTGTTTTTAATTGTGGTTAAATACACATACCATAGGACTTAACGTTTTAACTCAATTTTAAGTGTATAGTCTACTGATATTAAGTACATTCATCTTATTGTGCAGCCAACACTACTATCCATCTCCAAAGTCTTTTCACTTGCAAAATTGAAACTCTCTACCCATTATACCCATTAAACAGTAGATCCCACTTCCAGCCCAGCACCTGGCAACAACAATTCTACTTTCTGTCTCTGTGAATGTAACTACTTTAGGCACTGCATTCAAGCGGAATCATACAGTATTTGTCCTAAGGTTTATCCATTGAAACAGGTATCAAAATTTCCTTCCTTTTTAAACTGAATAATACTCCATTGTTTGTATTTACCACATTTTGTTTATTCATTTATCTGTCACTAGACAAGGGTTGTTTCCAATTTTTGCTCACTGTGAGTAATAGTGTTTATGAACATGACCCTGCTTTCAATTTTTGGGGGTATATACCCAGAAGTGGGATTATTGGATCCTATAATTCTATCTCAAGTTTTTGAGGAACTGCTGTACTTTTCTCCACAGTGGATGAACTATTTTATACTCCCACTACTAACACTGCACAAGGGTTCCAATTTCTCCACTAACGCTTGTTAGTTTGTTGTTGTTTCTTTAGTTAAGGTATCACTGACATAACATTATATTAGTTTTAGGTGTAGAACTTAATCATTTGATATTTGTATACATTGCTAAGTGATCATCACAACCATCTACTTAATATGTCACCTTATATATTTGTTGCAAAAAAACCTTTTTCTTGTGATGAGAAACAAGATTTACTCTCTTAGCAACTATCAGATATGCAGTATAGTATTATCAACTGTAGTTACCATGGTATACATCTCTGACTTATTTGTGTATTTATTTTTAAAATATTTTATTTTTTTTATTTATTTGACAGAGAGGGAGAAAGAGAGAGAGAGAGCATGAGTGGGCTATCACAAGTAGGCCGAGAGGTAGGCAGAGAGAGGGGGAAGCAGGCTCCCTGCTGAGCAGAGAGCCTGATGCTGGCCTTGATCCCAGGACCCTGAGATCATGACCTGAGCCAAAGGCAGAGTCTTAACCCACTGAGCTACCCAGGTGCCCCTCCAGGACTTATTTATTTTGCAACTAGAATTTTGTACCTTTTACGGTCTTCACATCTCCTCCTCCCTCACCCTGGCCACTCCCAACAGTATCTACTTCTGGCAACCACCAGTCTGTTCTCTGTGTCAAATGAACTTGTTTTTTTGGTTTTGGTTTTTAGATTCCACATGTAAGTGAGGTCACATGGTATTTGTCTTTGTCTGTCAGATTTATTTCACTTAGCTTAATGTCCTCTAGGTACATGCATGTTATTGCAAATGACGAGATTCTTTTTTATGGTTGAATAATAGCCCATTGTGTGTGTGTGTGTGTGTGTGTGTGTGTGTGTGTGTGTGTGTGTGTGAGAGAGAGAGAGAGAGAGAGAGAGAAAGGAGAGAGAGAGACATCTTCTTCATCCATTCATCCACTGAATAGACACTTAGGGTGTTTCCATATGTGGGCTATTGTAAATAATGATGCAGTAAATATGAGTGCATATATCTTTTCATTTTCCTCAGATCAAATAGCCAGAAGTAGAATTGCTGGACCACATGGTAGGTCTAGTTTTAATTTTTTGAGGATCCTCCACAGTGTTTTCCATAGAGACTATGTCAGTTTACATTCCCACCAGTAGTGCACAAAGGTTCCCTTTTCTTCATATGATTGCCAACACTGATAATTTCTTGTCTTTTTGTTAATTGCCATTTTAACAGGTATAAGGTGATACTTCACTGTGGTTTTCATTTGCATGGTATATGATCCTTTTAATGTGTTGTTGAATTTGGTTTTCTAATATTTTGTTGAAGATTTTTGCACATGTTTTTATCATAGATGTGTTTTGGCTGATAATTTTCTTTTCTTGCGGCATTCTTGTCTGATTTTGGTATCAGGGTAATGCTGGCCTCATAAAATGAGTTTAGAAGCACTCCCTCTTCTTCTGTTCTTTGGTTTTGTTTTTTGTTTTTTGGAAGAACTTGAGAAGGATTGGTAGTAATTATTCTTTGAATGTTTGGTAGAATTCACCAGGGAAGGTGACTGCTCCTGGACTTTCCTCTTTGGGGAGGTTTTGTTTATTGATTCAGTCTCTTGACTAGTAGTTGATCTGTTCAGATTTTGTCTTTCTTCATGATTCAGTCTTAGTAGGTTGCATGTTTCTAAAAATTTATCCATTTCCTCTAGGTTGTCAAATTTGGTGGCATATAATTGTTCATAACAGGCTTATGATTTTGTATTTCTCTGGTTTCAGTCATAAAGTCTCCTCTTTTATTTCTGATTTTATTTATTTGAGTCCTCTCTTTTTTCTTGGTGAATCTAGCTAAATGTTTGTCAATTTTGTACAACTTTTCAAAGAACCAGCTCTTAGTTTCATTGATCTTTTCTGTTATTTTACCCTCTGTTTTTTTTTTTCTTTTCATAGTAGCCATCACAATGGTTTTGAGGTTGTGGGTTGATTTGCATTCACTAATTATTAGGGATGTTGAACATCTTTTCATATGCTTTTTGACAATTTATCTTAGAGAAATATCTATTCAAGTCTTTGCATATTTTCTGATTAGGTTTTCTTGTTGTTGAGTTGTAGGATTGAGAGCTTGTTGTTGTTACTGAAGTATAACATCTCTCCAAACATGTAACACACACACACACAGCAGCTGATGAATTCAGCTTCTTTTTTATTAGGTCTCATGTGATTTCCTTTTTCTCTCTTGTTTCTTTCAGCATGAGTAGGTATAGGCTGATATAGACTGAGCACTGTCAGCCCTTTTTAGAGTGGGAACATGGAAGAATGGCTTCTGTGGGGGACAGCATTCTGCACCTTGCTGTACCCTCACCCAGTCACCATTAAGTGTAAGATTGCTCCTGCCTCTGCTCAGCCCTACTTGCCTCCTCCCCTCCTGGTGCTGGAGCTCCTGATCAGAGTGCATTTATCCTTTCCTGAGACATTGTCTGCTTTCTCTTTCTCAAACCCATTTTAAAATGTAGAGTTCATAACTCCTTTTGAGATATTGTCTCTGAAGTTAAAAAAAATTCTGTATGTAATTGTAAATGTATAAAAATCCTCCTTTTATCAGCATCTCCCTTCTCAAGCTAGAAGTTGCAGAAACCAAAATGCTAAAGATATCCAAATGGGGGAAATTATTTCCTAAGACTTTAGCCTCTCCTTTTTATCTCACTTAGTTCTGATCCAGCATGAGGGTCTTCACCTAAATAAACTATATCTGAAACATAGGAGCTAAATGGTCTTGAGACCATTTTAATTCTGTCTTCTTGGGAAACATCCTGGAAATGATGGAGTTCGTTTTGTTTTGTTTTCCTTTTAACTTTTCATGCCCAGCCCAAATATTCTTCAAAAAGAAATTGTCTTATTATTTACCAGTGGAAATATATTCCTATTTAAGTGAACTCTGGAAACTGCAAACACTAACTTTAACCCTGTTAGTTTAAAAAATATTTGTTAAAATCACAGTCTCAGCTTAAGAATCTTCTGAAAGGAAAGTCTTAGCACAGAGTTTTAAAATCAAGTTATTCACCCAGTTAAATTCTTTAAATTAGAACCAGTCTTTTTCTTTGGCCACCTTTTCAAGAAGAGGTAAGGAAGACAGAATTCTTCATAAGTATATCATCACCCCCTTCCCACATTAAAAACCTGGTCATTTCTATCACTGTTTTGGTCTTGTATCTCCCCTCCAGAGAGATTTGGGTTAGCAAGAGTTAAAGCATTTCCCTGCTCTATTTTTATACTTTGCCATATCTTAGTAAACTTCAGTGCCTATGCAGTACTGGCTTGAAAAGTTGCTGACTACCCATTTAAGAGGCACGTGAAGGCCATCCTCCACCATACCTCCCCTATCTCCCTGTGCTGCCTTTAGGAACCTATGACCATCCCCGCCTTCATTAGTGAGACATCCATGACTTACGCATTGGACTCGCTTGCCTTTCTTCTCTTAAATTATCCATTGGACTCAACTTGTCAGTAGGTAAGAGAACAGTCTGTGAACTCCATTCTTAGGACTACTCCAGAAAAAACAACTCACACAGCAGCTGCAGTGTCATCTCCTCCCAGACTTCCTCAGGCAGCATTCCCTTACTTGCCTTCCCAAACACTCCTTCCAGTTCCAAACTCGTTTAACAAGGGTAGTGGTGAGTCTGTGCCAATCTCACTTCTTATGCCAACGGATGCATTTCAGGTGGGTGGAAGGAGAACGCATACTCATACACAGTGGAGTTACAGTTCTTGCTTAATTAGCAACGGGAATAGAATCTTATTAGAAGTGAGGTGACCACACATGACTGCAGTGGATACAGTGAGTCTCAGTAGCGCCTCCCTCTCTCTCTTGTCTGATGATACTGGTTTTTTCCAGGCTCTAAAAAAAGGTCACTTTTTGCTAAGCCACAGCCTTTTATATGTGAGACTTAACCTTACCATTCCAGAAAAATGTATCCGTTTCTAATTAAGGGAATGTTAACAAGCATTGGATTCACCTCCATCTTTTCTATGATTGAAAGCTGTCAGTGCTCAGGTGTTTCTGCAGGCTTTTCAGCATTCTAGAACAGTGTCTTTCACATTTTCTGCTGGGAGACTGGGGTTTTGTTGTTGGTAGTAATGGCATTATCTTTCTAGAGTAAGAATATTGAATCTTTGAATGCATGTTGAAATCTTTTTTTTCTTGATTTGTCATTGGCTTTTTTGAAAGTAATTTTAATTGGTGTATAACTTACAATAAAATGTACTCATTGAATTCATGGAGTTTTGATAAATATATACAACTGTATAAAGCACCATCACAATCATGATATGGAACTTTTACCCCTCCAAATTCCCCCATGCCCACCCATCTCCAGGCAACCACTCTTCCTCTCTGCTTTCTGTCACTGCAGATTAGTTTTGCCTTTGCTAACCACTGATATAAATAGAATTCTGTAGTTTGTACTCTTTCTTGTCTGGTTTCTTTTACACAGCTTAATGTTTTTGAGACTTGTCCCTGTTGTGTGTGTCATGTTCTCTTTTATTGATGATTAGAATTTCATTTTATGAATGTGCCTCAATTTGCTTATCCATTCATCTGTTGATGGATATTTGGATTATTTCCACTCTGGGTCCATTATAACTGAAGCTGCTAAGAACATTTGTATACATGTCTTTATGTGAATGTAATATAAACACTTGTTTATGTTTTAGTATCTCTTGGGTAATACCTAGGAGTAGAATTGCTGGGTTGCATGGTAAATGAATATTTAGGTTTATAAGAAACTGTTAATTACACTGTTTTTCAAAGTAGTCATATGATTTTGCTTTCCTACCAGCTCTGTTTGATAGTCCATGTTGCTCTACATTTTTGCTAACATTGGTATTGTGCCTTTTTTATAATTTTAGGTATTTTAGTGTCTGTGTAATGGTATGTCATTGTAGTTCACTTCTCATTCCTAAATTACTAATAAAGCACATATGTTTGTTGTCCAGGTTAAGAAACAGAACATTTTGGAGCACCTGGATGGCTCAGTCAGAAGAGCACATGACTCTTGATCTTGGGGTTGTGAGTTTGAGTCCCATGTTGGGTGTAGAGATTAAATAAATAAATAAGTAGATAGATAGATAGATAAATAGGGGCACCTGGGTGGCTCAGTCATTAAGTGTCTGCCTTCAGCTCAGGTTGTAATCCTGGGGTCCTGGGATTGGGTCTCACATCAGGCTCCCTGCTCGGCAAGGAGTCTGCTTCTCCCTCTGCCTCTCCCTCCTGCCTGCTCATTCTCTCTCTCTCTCTGTCAAATAAATAAATAAAATCTTTAAAAATAAAAATATAAATAAAATATATTTAAATTTATATATGAAGTTATATATTTAAATTTATGTAAAATCTATTTAAATTTATATATAAATTTATATATAAAATATATAAATATATTATATACAATATAATATATATAAATTTAAAAATAATAAATCTTTTTTTTAAAAAGGAAAACATTTTTGAAGTATAATTGACATATATTAGTTTCAGGTGTAGAATAAAATGATTCAATATTTGTATGTATTGTACAATATATAATCCCCAAATTAGTGTGGTTGACATTCATTACTATGCAGAATTACAAAGATTTTTTTTCTCTTGTGATAGGGACTTAAGATTTACTTTTTAAGCAACTTTCAAATATGCAATACTTTATTATTAACTATAGTTCCCATGCTGTACCTTTCATCCCTGAGATTAACTTATTTTATAACTGAAAATTTATGCCTAAGAAATAGAACATTTTGAAGCCCCCAAAACCTCTCATGTTCCCCTCCAGTCACTATTATGTATCACCACCCTCCTGAAAGTTAGCCACCATTCTGACTCCTAACAGTAGATTAATTTTGCTTGTTTTTATACCGTATATAAAATGAATAAATACAAGACTCTTCTGTGCCTGGCTTCTTTCACTCATAATTATATTTATGAGGCTTGACCATGTTGTGTGCAATTACAGATTATCCATTCTTGTTTTGTGAATATATGACAATTTACTTAATTTATTGTTTGATATTTGGGTAATTTCCAAATTTTAGCTATTACAAATAGTGCTGCTATGAACATTCTGGTACATATTTTTGGGTGAACACTTGTATATATTTTGTTGGGCATATAGGTAGGAGTGGAATATGTGAGTTATAAGATAGCACTTCTCAAACATTAGTGTACCTGTGCTACATTATATGTACCATATATGTACCAATGTACCTATAACCTTGGCTCTTAGTAAATTGCTGATTGTGAATCAGCAGATTTTGGATGTGGTCTGAGATTTTATGTTTCTAACAAACTCCTAGGTTTGCTGTTGCAACTAATGATGCTGTTGTTACTGATCCCTGGACATACTCTGAGAGACATGCCTGTGTTCAGCTTTGGTAGATACTGCCAAAGAGTTTTCCAGAGTGATTATGCCCAGTTTATACTCTTGTTAATAATGTATGAGAGTGCTCCACATTCTTGACAATGCTTGGCATCTTCTCTTTATTTTGGCAATTTTGGTAGGTACATAGTAATGTCTTATTGTGGTTTTAATTTCTATTTTTCTACTTAGTAATGAAATTATGTACTTTTCCTTATATTTATTGGTGGTCTGGATATCCTCTTTTGTGAATTGTATGTTGAAATCTCGTTTTTTTACTGGGTTTTCCTTGATGTTGTTTTTCCTTATGCTATTATAGTTCTTACTCTGTTACATCTATTTGTCTCCTTATTCTTAATTTTTTTTTTCTTTGAACTCCCTACTTATTTCTACCTTACTCTTAGCCAAACTTCAGTCTGCTACACAATATCTGATCTGTCATCTCGGTTTCAAAGAACGTGTTTTTTTTTTTTTTATTTTATTAAATTTCATACAAAGCAATTTTAATTAAAATTTACTTCTGTTTCTAGGGTTTTTTCCAAACTGTATGCCCTTTTCTGTATCTTGAGTGTTTTTTTTTTCCTTTTCCTTTTTTGCTGCAGAATGGTTTCATAGGCCCCATACATGTTTTTTTCCTCCTCTTCCTTCTATCTCTTCCCCTCTTCCTATTCTTTTTCTCTTCTTCTTCCTCTTCCTCCTTCTCTTCCTCTTTCTCCTCCTTTTTTCTGTTTTATTCATCCTTATGCTGGGAGAAGTCTCATCTAGGGCCTGTGTGGATTCATTTGCAATAACCTTACTGTCCTTGGATACTAATAGATTTTCCTTTCAAATATTACAGAAGTGACCTGATTGATAGAAATTTACATTTCTGTTCATATACCTGGAAGCCTGAGAGGAGTGGCTTGGGAGCCTGTCCTAGCAGGGAGTGATGTCTCTGTCTAATTTCTTCTATGAGGAATGAGACTCATTCACAGCTATGAGGCTAGCTTTTGGTAGCCACAAGGCCACTTACATACTATAGTTATTCATCCACCTTCTTTGTACCTCTGTCCACTATTTCTGGGTGAAATTGGTAGATTTCCTAGACCATCATTTAGTACATTTCAGTGCATATCCTGCAGTATAGCTGTTTCCAGTGCTCTTGATTGGTAGTGGTAAAAAGTATTTCACATGAAAGATTTCTGATTTTTTTTCCTATGGTGCACCCTTCCCCTAGCTCTTGCCGTCCTTTTTTTTTTTTTAATTAACATATAATGTATTATTTGTTTCAGGAGTACAGGTCTGTGAATCATCAGTCTTATAACAGTACTCACCATCACACATACCCTCCCCAATGTCCATCACCCAGCCACCCTATCCCTCCCACCCCAATCCCCTCCTGCAGCCCTCAATTTGTTTGAGATTAAAAGTCTCTTATGGTTTGCCTCTCTCCCCAGTCCCATCTTGTTTCATTTTTCCCTCCCTTCCCCCCCCATGACCCCCCCTTCAGATTCCTCATATCAGAGAGATCATATGCTAATGATTGACTTATTTTGCTTAGCATAACACCTTCTAGTTCCATCCCCGTAGTTGCAGATTTGCCCTTCTTATTAATGGCTATTTTTGCCAGTATCTCCTCTGTGTTCTCTCCAGCTCACAGCACTCCTTTCTCAGGAAGATAAGTCACTAGTTGGCTCTTGACATCTTTCTTCCATCCCAGATTTATCTTTCCATGTCTTTCAGAAAGTCTTCAACAGTTTTGTCATAGGAATGGCATCCATTCCTAGTTTATAGGATTGGTGTAGTTGTGTCTTATTTTAGATTTGTTTTGGAATTTTAATTGTGATGGCATGAAGGTGTTGAGTTTAATGTCTCTATTCAAGATGTTGTCATCTATAAGTATAAAAACCTTTTAGATTATTTTTAATTTTTTTCCCACTAAAATACCTTGTTCCACCAAAATGTACATTTTTTCACCTTCGAGTAACAGAGTTAAAGTCTTGCTACTTTTGTCGGGTTTGGTTGTTCATGGTATCTCAGATGAGGTTATGTTAGCAATTAATTGGGTGATAGTCTATCAGTGGACTGGAATATCCAAGTATAAATCAAGAACATTTCTGTACCCTAAAATACTTCACCGACTATAGTGGATCAGACAAATGAGGCCCTCTAAATGGGTGATTGTTGACCTAGAGCTGTGCTACTTTGTTATGCTAAGTGTTTTGTGATGAGTGAGTGTATACATCTAGCTTTACGATAAGGTAATGGCTCTGATACGGAATGTAAGGGCTTATCTAGCCTGCTTTGCTTTTAAAACTATAATTATACTTTTGTTCTGTTGGACTTCAGTGGGGTCTTTGTATGTATTTCTTGTCCTTTCTTTAGGGACCAGTTCTTGACAATAATTTGTAAGAAAGCTTCTATTTTGTATTTAGTCTGAAAAAATCTTAGGCATATGAGGCCAATAATACTGATCATTTCCTTTTTTCTTTTATCTTTTTTTTCCCTTTAAAGTGAGTCATAGGGGCGCCTGGGTGGCTCAGTGGTTAAAGCCTCTGCCTTCGGCTCAGGTCATGATCTCAGGGTCCTGGGATCGAGTCCCGCATCGGGCTCTCTGCTCGGCAGGGTGCCTGCCTCCTCCTCCTGTCTCTCTCTGCCTGCCTATCTGCCTACTTGTGATCTCTCTGTCAAATAAAAAAAAAAAATCTTAAAAAAAAAAATAAAGTGAGTCATAACTTTGGAATGATGATTTTCAAAAGAGATAGTAGCTACTCACAAAGAGTAACTTGACATTGGAAACCCAAATGCCTCCCCCCAACTTCATTTCTAAACATCTCGGAGTCAAATATATTTACCAGATTTTATAGATTGTATCTTTATTCTTAAAGCTCCCATTTAATTTATCAGACTTGTAGTTTGGAAGAAGAAGTGCCTCTTTGGGGCTGAATTCTGATTCTTATTTCGTATAGTGAAAGTTATCTCACCAGTTATCTGTGATATGTTTTTGTTTTGTTTTGTTTTGTTTTGTTTTTTTAGAGAGAGAGATCACAAGTAGGCAGAGAGGCAGGCAGAGAGAGAGGAGGAAGCAGGCTCCCCGCCGAGCAGAGAGCCTGATGCGGGGCTCTATTCCAGGACCCTGAGATCATGACCTGAGCCGAAGGCAGAGGCTTAACCCACTGAGCCACCCAGGTGCCCCCTCTGTGATATGTTTTATCACAATGTCATGATGATATGTTTTATCATCAATGTCATGACTCAAAAAAAACACTGTGAATACCCTAGTCTTAAAATGTTTTTAAAGAGCAATTAGGGGCACCTGGGTGGCTGAGTGGGTTGAAGCCTCTGCCTTCAGCTCGGGTCATGGTCTCAGGGTCCTGGGACCGAGCCCTGCATTGGGCCTCTGCCCGGCGGGGAGCCTGCTTCCCCCGCTCTCTCTGCCTGCCTCTCTGCCTACTTGTGCTCTCTCTCTCTCTCTCTCTGTCAAATAGATAAAGTCTTAAAAAAAAAAAAAAAGCAAATATAAAAAAAAAGTTTTCATCTCTTCCTATTTTTGACTGCAACAAATTAATTCTTGGTTTAATTTACATTCCTCTTTACTGTCTTATCAAATGATGCGGCATGAGTTCAGTCACATGGCACTCAACCAGGCTTCTAGATTCCTTCTCTGGTTACAAGGTTACAGAATTTAGAGTCTTTCTGAAAACACATTGTTGGTGTAAGATTTTTTTCCCCTGCAGTATTCAAGGCTGCATGAATTTTGATTGGATCAGCTTTACTTGGGTTGTTTTAAAATAGTAAATCTTTTATTATTATTAGAGAAAAGCAATTTTTTTTGTATCACTAATCATTAGCAAAGAGGAAATGAACAATTTTGCTTTGATTGTTACTACTTAAACTCTTCTTTTTAAACCTTTAAAGTAATTTAATTCTTGTGAATATTTAGTTCTTCAATGGAGCTTACTGAGGAGACAAAATTTATATACTTGTAACAAAGAAAGTGCAATTCCAAGTGATGTGGTTTAGATTATAAGCACTAACACCATTATTTCTTTTAAACTTGTTATTTGGAAATAATTTCAGACTTAACCAAAAAGTTTGCAAAAATAACACAAGGAATACCTTTTACCACATACCTTTCACTCACCTTCTGCAATGATCAAAACCGGGGATTCTGGTCTGACACAATACCATCGACTTATCTGCACATTTTAGTCTTATTTTACCAGTTGTTCACTGTCCTTTTGCTGGCCCAGAATCTAATCTAGGAGCCCACACTACGTTTAGTTGTCGTGTCTCCTTGAGCTTCTTCAATCTGGGACACCTCCTTGGTCTTTGTTTTTCATGCGCGTCTTTGATGCATTAAGAGTATTGGCCAGGGGGCGCCTGGGTAGCTCAGTGGTTGAGGCCTCTGCCTTCGGCTCCAGTCGTGATCCCGAGGTCCTGGGATGGAGCCTCGCGTCGGGCTCTCTGCTCAGTGGGGAGCCTGCCTCCTCCTCCTTTCTGTCTCTGCCTGCCTCTCTGCCTACTTGTGATCTGTCTGTCAAATAAATAAAAATCTTAAAAAAAAAAAAAAGAGTATTGGCCAGTTATTTCATAGAATGTCCTAGAAGAGAAAGATGTTCGGCTTTTCTCAGTTCATCGTCTCAGGAGGTATGCTGTGCTGCTGTGTCTCATTACTGGTGATGATTATCTTGATCACTTGCCTAAGGTGGTATCTGCCAGCTTTCTCCATTGTAAAGTTAGTTTTTCTTTTTATAATTGGGGAGATATTCTGACGTATACAAGTTTCTGTTTCTCATTATACTCTTGTACACTAATTTTAGCATCCATCGATGACTCTTGCCAGCAACAATTATTGCTCTAGTGTTTGCCAAATGGTGATTTTCTATTTCAATGATTCTTTGCACATTTATTAATTGGAAGGGTTGTCTCTTTCCCCATGTTTATTTATTTATTCAATTATTTGATTACATAGGTATAGACTCACGGATATTTACTTTATTCCATAGATCACTATCCGCAACTATTATTATTTATTTTGGTACTAACACCATCTTTATGTTAGAATATCATGGTTCTTTTTTTTTTTTTTTTTAAGATTTTATTTATTTGACAGAGATCACAAGTAGGCAGAGAGGCAAGCAGGCAGAGGAGGAAGCAGGCTCCATGCTGAGCAGAGAGCCCAATGAGGGGCTTGATCCCAGGACTCTGGGATCATGACCTGAGCTGAAGGCAGAGGTTTTAACCCATTGAGCCTCCCAGGCACCCCTGAATATCATGATTCTTAAACTTTCTGGTGTGCCATGAAATTTGATGTTGGGCAAAATATTCAGCTATTTTCACCTTCAGTGTGCTCAGTGTAAAATGGAAATAATATCTGCTCTGCTATATATAAAATAGATTTGCAAACTCTAAAATGTGATACAAATGGTAACATTGTCGTTATTTTGTTTTAAATGCCTGTGGCTGTTCAGAGAACAAAAGCTGTTTTCAGGGGTAGACTTGAGAGTTAATTCTTTTAGACTGTTCACTTATTTCAGTAGGGAGGACCAAGAATGAATGTGGAGAGAAATGGCTGAGATTAGAGACAGAAGAAACACAAAAGTAAATCATATAAATACAGAGCAGTACACGTTCTCACATTCTGCTGTGTACAATAAATACTTTCTGAATTCCCTGGAATATTATGCAATAGTAAATGTATTTGACTATTAGTTCTGAAAACTACCTTGTTTCATGTAGCAAAAATATGTTGCCAAATTAAATGTGGCTTATAAAAACAACATTAACTTAATTTTTTCTGTTGTTTGGTTTGGAAACATTATCTCTGGTGTACTTTATTAAGGGTGTGTGGAATACACAAAACCATGAGGTGTTGTGGATGTTACTGCTCTTGGCATTCTTTCCAGTTTGCTTTGTGAGTCTTTTTTGGTACCTGTGATAATACTGTGCACGGAAGTCCTTGATATGACTTCTTCTTATTACGTTTCTGAATCAATAGGTGTATATCCTGCCCAGGATCTGTACCTACATCCTGTTTGCTCTGGATGTTTGGAAGATACATTGAATGTTCAATTTATGACTTAAGATTTGTCTTTTTCCTTTTTTTTTTTTTTTGTCTTTGGGGATAAAGGTTTTATTTCTTCATGTCATCACAATCAGGCAAAAAATAGTAGACTAAACTGCTAAGTAGGTCGACCTGCCTGAGCATGGTGAGGTGGCGAATTCTAATGAGATTTCCCGACTTCAGCAGTTACTAGTGCTGGGAACAGCGAGTGGAAATAGCAATACTTGAACTGCAAATAGTCAAAGAAGAATAAATGAGTTTCCACTTTGTTCAACATTTGTAACTGAGGAAACAAAAGACTTCACACCACAGCACATTTTTTCCTATTTCATGTTAAAGAATATGGCCAAATAAAGGCATGAAATCAGAATGAAATAAAGAAGAGATCAGAGTAAGTGATTGTATTAATGGATGTGGGCTATTTCAGTTGGCATCTTCTGTGTTCTCTTATACAGTAAAAGATTAGAAATAGACTTGCCTCATCATTGTATATGTTTATAAAAGCTCACATGAGGCATTGAAGCTATCAAAGGTTGATGTTTTGTGCCAGTTATTTTGGAGATGGATGTTTTATAAATTCAGAGACCTCAAAATCAACAGTAAATGCAATGAACCTCAAACTTTGGGTTTAGCTTAGCTTTTGATTTCAGCTTGGAATTTCACCCTTCTTTGTTGGTTTTTGGCTGTTGACTTGTGTGCACAATGACACTCAGCTGAACTTTCCCCCTTGTCACTGCTGCTCTGGCTTGGTCTACCAAGTAATTAAAATTTTCCAACTGACAAAGGGAGGACATTGGGCACTCCCAAGGAACACCTGCCAGGTATTAGTACTTATAACTCAGTATGATTCCTTTTATTTAGTTGAAGTGAAACCCATTTTGAAGGGGGAAAGTATTATGGAAGAATGTTTAATTGCTGTAAGGCTGTGTGGAGAATTTTTAAAGAAAAATTAAGTATTCACCATAACTCATTTTGACCATTTGCTATCTAATGCAGCCTTTTGTGCTTAAATCTTTCAGGTTGGTACAGAAAGAAAAAAAGGCTAATGAAAAAAATTTTTTTATGGAAGTATAATTAACATACAATGTTATGTTAGTTGTAGGTATAGATTCTACAATTCTTTATTATTATTATTATTATTTTTATTTTTATTTATTTATTTATTTATTTAATCTCCACATCCAATGTGGAACCAACACCCATGACCCCGAGATCAAGAGTTGCACACTCCTCCAACTGAGCCAGCCAGACACCCATATATTATGGTATGCTCACCACAATAAATGTAGCCACCGCCTGTCATCATACAACGTTATTACAATACCTTTGACTATTCCTTGTGCTGTAGTTTTCGTCTTTATGACTTATTTATTTATAACTGGAAGTTGATAACCTCTTAATCCCCTTTATCTATTTCTCCCATCCTACCACCACTGACATATTTTTTATAGCTGAGTAATATTCCATCATATATTACCACATCTTTCTCCATTCATCTGTCAATGGCCTAACATGTGATCTATCCTGGAGAACCTACCATAAGTACTTGTAAAGAATGTGTCTTCTGATGTTTTGGGGTGGACAATTCTGTATATATTTGTTAGGTACATCTGGTCTCATGTGTTGTTCAAAGCCACCATTTGCTTATCGATTTTCTCTCTGTATGACCTATCCATTGATGTAAGTGAGGTGTTAAAATCCCTTACTATTATTGTATTACTGTCCAGTTTCTCCCTTTTGTCTGCTAATGTTTGCTTTAGATATATAGGTGCTTTTGTGTTGGGTGCATAGATATTTACAATTGCCATGTCCTCTTGTTGGATTGATTATTATCATTATGTAGTGCTCTTCTTTGTCTCTTGCTATATTCTTTGTGTTAAAGTCTACTTTGTCCTTCTATTTGCATGGTATGTTTTTCCATCTCTTTACTTTTTTTTTTTTTAAAGATTTTATTTATTTATTTGACAGACAAAGATCACAAGTAGGCAGAGAGGCAGGCAGAGAGAGGAGGAAGCAGGCTCCCTGCTGAGCAGAGAGCCCGATTCGGGGCTCGATCCCAGGACCTTGGGATCATGACCTGAGCCGAAGGCAGAGGCTTTAACCCACTGAGCCACCCAGCCGCCCCTCCATCTCTTTACTTTCAGTCTATAAGCGTCTTTAGGTCTGAAGTGAACCTCTTACAAGCAGCATATAGATGAGTCCTGTTTCTTTATTCATTCAGTCACCCTGTGTATTTTGAGTGTTTGAGTGTTTAGGTCATTTAAAGTTATTATTAATATGTATGTACTTGTTGCCATTTTGGTAATTGTTTTCTGGTTGTTTTTTTAGTTTTTCTTTGTTCTTTTATTTCTCTCTTCCTCTCTTCCCTTGTGCTTTGTTGGCTTTCTTTAGTGTCATGCTTGGATTCCTTTCTTTTTATTTTTTGTGCATCTCTTATAGGTTTTTGTTTTGTGGTTACCATTGGATTCATATATAACATCTTATATGTATAGCAGTTTATATTCAGTTGATTGTCACTTAAGTTCAAACACATTCTAAAAGCACCAAATTTTTACACTCCCCTCCACATTTGATATATATGATGTCATACTTTGTGTCTTTTTATTTTGCGTATCCTTGACTAATTTTTGTAGATTTAATGGATTTTACTGTGTCTATGTTTAACCACCATACCACTGGATTTTTAATTAATTAATTTAATTTTTAATTAAATTAATTTTAAAATTTTTTAAATTTAAATTAAAAATTTTAATTCTAAAAATTAAATTTAATTTTTAATTTTTAATTAATAATTAATCTACTTTCTTTACTATTTGCTTTTATCTGTGAAATTCTGTCTTTTTACAATTTTCTTCTAGTTATGGCATTTTCTTTTCCATTTAAAAAGTCTCTTTGGGGTGCCTTCTGTGTGGCTCAGTCAGTTAAGCGGCTGCATTTAGCTCAGGTCGTGATCCTGAGGACCTGGGACTGAACCCCACGTTAGGCCCCCTGCTCAGCAGAGACCCTGCTTCTCCCTCTCCCTCTGCCTGCCGCTTTGCCTACTCATGCTCTCTCTCTATTGTTCTCTCAAATAAATAAAATCTTTAAAAAAAAAAAAGTCTCTTTAACATTTCTTGTAGAGTATTGGCTTAATGGTGATGAATTCCTATAACTTTTTTGGGGGAAACTGTCTCTCCTTCAGTTCTGAATGATTGCCAGGTAGAATATTCTTGGCTATAGGTGTTTTCCTTTCAACATTTTGAATATATCGTGTCACTCTGCAAAGTTTCTGCTGAAAAATCAGCTGATAGCCTTTTGGGGTTTCCCTTATTTGTAACTGTTTTCTTTTCTGCTTTTAAAATTCTCTCTTTATTCATGCCATTTTAATTACGTGTCTTGGTATGGACCTCCTTGAGTTAATTTTGCTGGAAGCTGTCTGTGCTTCCTGGACATTAATATCTATTTCCTTCCCCAGATTAAGGAAGTTTTCAGCTATTCTTCAGATAAGACTTCTGTCCCTTTCCCTCTCTCTTCCCCATCAGGGATTCTATAATGTGAATGTTGTTGTACTTGATGTTGCTCAGTTCCCTTAACCTATTCTCTATTCTCATTTTTTATTTTTCCTTTTTACTACAACATACTAATTTTTAATTAATCAGATTAAAAACAAAATATCCTTAACAGTCATGATCTCTTCGTCTTTATCACCATTACCTCAGTTTAGGCCTTCATTATTGCTCTACTTTTTATCTTTTTTTTTTTTTTAAGATTTTGTTCATTTATTTGACAGAGAGACACAGTGAGAGAGGGAACACAAGCCAGGGGAAGAAGGAGAGGGAGATGCACACTCCCCAGTGAGCAGGAAGCCTCATGCAGGGCTCGATCCCAGGACCCAGAAATCATGACCTGAGCCAAAGACAGACGCTTAATGACTAAGCCACCCAGGTGCCCCTGCTCCTCCTCCTCCTCTTCTTCTTCTTCTTTTTCAAGATTTTATTTATTCGTGAGAGAGAGCAAGAGAGAGAAACATGAGCAGGGAGAAGAGGCAGAGGGAAAAGCAGACTCCCTCATGAGTAGGAAGCCAGAAGCTAGGCTCGATCCCAGGACCCTAAGATCATGACCTGAGCCAAAGGCAGCCATTTAACCAACTGAGCCACCCAGGCAACACTGCATTTCTTTCTTTTTTATTTTAATTAAAAATTTATTCTGAAATAATTACAGATTTTGGGTCCTCCTTCTCTCCTATCAGGTTTACTTCAGTAACCTCCCACTGATCACTTTTCTTTTTGTCTCTTATTTAGTGTCTGTACTGATGCGTGAATAGTTATTTTAAAATACAAGTCTAATCAGATCATTCTCTTGCTTATGGTTGCTTCAGTGGCTCACATTGCCTTAGGATAAAGCACAAGGTGCAAGGACCTTAATGATCTGGCCTTTGCCTGGCTCTACTGCCTTATCACCTACACTTCCCTAAACAACTTGTGGTTCTCTGAAAACTCAACAGTTTGCCTTCTCATCTTTGCTTTTTTTTTTTTTTTTTTTTTAAAGTAAGCTCCATGTCCAATGTGGAGCCCAATGCAGGGCTTGAACTCGTGATGCTGAGATGAAGACCTAAACTGACTGAGCCACCTAGGCATCCCTCCACTTTTGCTTTTAATATTTCTCTAGCTAGCATGCCCTTGTCTCATCTTGCTAATTAGCTCCTATTCATGCTTCAGGACAATTTAAACTTTTTATTATAGATATTGTCAAACATACACTAGAGAAAATAATGTAATGAATGCTATGCATCTATCACCCAAATGCAGATTATTAACAGCAGATCTTTCAACTTGTTTTTTTTCCCCAACTCAATCTTTTTTTTTTTAAGATTTTATTTATTTATTTATTTGACAGAGAAATCACAAGTAGGCAGAAAGGCAGGCAGATAGAGAGGGAGAAGCAGGCTTCCCGCTGAACAGAGAGCCCAATGTGGGGCTCGATCCCAGGATCCTGAGATCATGACCTGAGCCAAAGGCAGAGGTTTAACCCACTGAGCCACTCAGGCACCCCCCCCCAACTCAATCTTTATTGTTTTCTGTGACCTCTTTAGGCAAAGCGAGCTGCTGCTTCCCTCTCTTGTCCTTAGCACCATGGCCATTCTTCTCTTAGAATGATTATAAGTTGATGTAATTACTCATTTACTTGTCTCTACTTCTAGATTGTAAGTCCTTTAAGAGAAGGAACCAAGTTCCTGGTGTATTCTGTGTTTTCTGTGCCTAATGTAGAGATTGACACATGATAGGTATTTAATAAATATGGAAAGTAATAATCAACCTCATATCTTTCCTTCCATTTGGCTATTACCCCATTCTCCCCTGTTTCCTACAAATAAGTAGATTAAAAAAAAAACAAAACTTCCCCCCCCCAAGAGGCTAGATACAAAAGAGTGTCGTATATTAAGGGAAAGATAAAAGTGGGCTGTGGTGATAGAAGCCAGAATAGTGGTGGTCTTTGGCAGCAGGTGATATGTGGACATTGCTAACCAGGAGAGAGCATATATGAGGGAGTCTTCTTGGTCCTGGGTATGTTCTCTTCTGATCTGGATGATGCTTAGATATCTATCTATCTATCTATCTATCTATATCTATACATATAGATAGATAGATAAAATATATCAATCTAACTTGTGCATTTTGTTGAATGTAAATCCTACACCAATTTAAAAAAAAATTCTTCCATTATTTTTTCCTTGCTACTACCACCATATTCTTGTTTACTCTGATTGGAAAACTGGGAGTTTCTCTAGACTCCCTCCTTCTCCTTCTGAATAATAACTCTTGACTCCTTCCCTCCTGTTCAGCCTCAGCACCTCTGTTCATAGAATGCAGACCAGGCTGTAGATGGGCCCAGTCTGTGTCAGGTTCCCCCTCCAAGCCTTTGGGTCGAGGGATGGAGTCATTGGACTTAACTACCCATTTAACCAGAGTTGTAGTTTGGGGAGGCAGTGATTCACTCACCAACACAGATTACATGAGAATTTAAGGCATGTTCATGAAGTCATTTGCAGTACCTAGGTATGATATTTGGAGTAAAAAAGAGATGCCAAACACTGCTTTTACTAAGAATATTTCTTATTGCACATCCATGAGAGTATAACATTCAGTCTAGTTGAATAAATGTTAAGTAATGATTGAAAGAAACAACTTTTTATTACATGTAGTTTATAGGAGATTTTAAGGAAAGATGCATTTTATGCAAGTATTGCTTATCATTTTTCTTTCTTAATGGAAGGGTAGTAAAAGTAAAAATCTGGAGGCTCCTGGGTGGCTCAGTCATTAAGCATCTGCCTTTGGGCTCAGGTCATGATCCCTAGGTCCTGGGATCTAGCCCTGCATTGGGCTCCCTGCTCAGCGGGGAGCCTGCTTCTCCCTCTCCCACTCCCCCTGCTTGTGTTCCTTCTCTCACTGTATCTCTCTCTCTCTCTCTCTCTCTCTCTCTCTGTCAAATAAATAAATAAATAAAATCTTTAAAAAAAAAAGTAAAAATCTGTAAGAGGGTTCAGAATAAATGATGAGAGTTTTTATTCTGTGGGGTTTTTGCCAGTTTTATTCTTGAGGAAGGACAGAATTGATTCACTTTTTAAAAAAAGATATTTATTTATTTGACAGACAGAGATCACAAGTAGGCAGAGAGGCAGGTAGAGAGAGAGGAGGAAGCAGGCTCCCCACTGAGCAGAGAGCCCAATGCAGGGCTAGATCCCAGGACCCTGGGATTATGACCTGAGCTGAAGGCAGAGGCTTTAACCCACTGAGCCACCCAGGTGCCCCCAGAATTGATTCACTTTTAAAACATGATGATTTTATGTTTTATTTTTCAGAATAAATGTTTTATCAGATAATCAGCAGGTGCAAGGGATGCAGTGCAATGATCATTGCAGTAAATACTTAAATATATACAGCTCAGGAATAGAAGTCATTTTCTTGTGAAATGAATTTTACTAAGATCATATTCTTTATGTTCAGGATTTAAGAGAGTTCTGTTGTGAAAGGTACAATTCCAAAAATGGTCTTAGTAAGGAGAGAAAGTAATTTTGGTTTCTATAGAATGTGACACTTGTATAATTTATGTTCTCCATATCTATTAAATAATAAATCTTAGAAAAAATAATGAAAATAAAATATCAAGCTGAAGACTAAAATTTCCATGGTAACATTATCTATCACACTAAGTGAGAAAGATTAGATTGCATTTAAGGATATTTTGGTACTAAACATTTGTCAGGGTATAAAAGATTAAGTTTTGTGTTTTTATTTTGAAGATTTTATTTATTTGAGTTAGTGAATGAGAGAGTGAGAGGGCATAAGTGTGGGTGGGGGGAGGGCAGAGAGAGAGGGAGAGGGAGTAGCAGGCTCTCCACTGAGCAGGAAGCCTGATACAGGCTCCATCCAGGGACCCTGGGATCATGACCTGAGCCGAAGGCAGATGCTTAACCAATTGAGTCACCCAGGCATCCCTTGTGTTGATTTTTAAGATGAAATTCTAGCCCATTCTTTAGATTACCTCCCCCTGAAAGCTACTTGTAGGCTATTATTTGCAAAAAGGATGATCTCTTCAAGGTATGTAGTGATACTAAAGTTAAATAATTTTGTTTGGGCCATTTATAAGAAATCATAAAGGAAGATGTGTAGGATATTTAAAAATACTTTCTTATAATATATTTCAAACAGAATTAAAAAATCACCATTGCTTCTACCACTCAGCTTTAACCAGTCTTTTATATCTTTGTATCAATTCTTACTGAGTTGATTGCATTGATTAAAGAAATGCAAATTAAAACCCCAAGGAGATACCACTACATATTATTAGAATGGCCAAGACTTAACAACAAGAACTACAATGCTTTTTGCAAGGATGCAGAGTAAATGGAGCTCTCACACTTTGCTGTTGGAAATGCAAAATGATACAATCACATAGAGAAAGAGTTTGGCAGTTTCTTGTATAAACACAAGTTATCATATGATCCAGTAATAAGGATGAAATGAAAACCTGTTTTCACATAAAAATTGGTTCACAAATGCTTATAGCAACTTTATTCATTATCACTCCAAACTGGAAACAGCCCTGTGTCTTTCAGTTGGTGAATGTAGAAACAGAACTATGGTATATCAATGTAATATGCCTCAGCAGTACAAATTCCTGACTGCTGCCACACAGCAACATGGATGAATCTTAAATGCATTTTCCAAGTGAAAGAAGTTTACTCAGAAGAGTATATGTCTTATCATTCCATTTACCTGATATTCTGGAAAAGACAGAAAAAAAATCAGTGATTGCCAAGGGCTGGGTATAGGAATTGGGGTTGACTACAGACAGGAGACTGTTTTTTGGGTTGATGAAAATATTATTTATCTGGATCATGGTGGATACACAGCTGTGGTTATTAAATCCATAGAACTGTATATCCAAAAGGGTGGATTTTACTGTGTGTAAATTATATCTCAATAAACCTGACTAAAAATTTTCCCCATTTTTTTAAGGCTATAGCTAAAATGTTTACAGAAAAAAAATGCTATGACACCTGGAATTTGCTTCAAAATTATCTTGCAGTTGAGGTGTAGATGAACTAAGATTGACTATGAATGAATGGTTGTTGGATTGGGAGGTGGGTACATGGATGTCATTTTACTGTTATCTATTTTCATATATGCTTGAAATGCCCTATTATAATAAAAATTTTCTAATGTTGCTAATCTGGTGGATATGAAATAGGATTTCATGTTTTTAAATTTTGTTTTTCCTGATTTTAATGTACTTTTGCATCATTTCCTATTGGTAACTCAGGTTTCCTTATGCATGAATTGGTTTTCTTCCCCCATGCCTGTTTTCCTATTATTTTGTCTATCTCTTACTTAGCAACTTTAGATCTTTATATATTCTGGATGCTAGTCCTTTGCCATGGACTAGTATCTAAGTTGCAGATATTTTTTCCCAGTCTGTCATTGGCTTTTTCTGGTGAGTTTGTTGTGACTTTTACAGTACATAGGTTTCTAATTTTTACATAGATGGATTTATCAATCTATTTTTTTGTGTTTTGTACCTTATTTATATCTTGTTTAATAAGTTCTTCTATAGAGGGGCCTGAGTGACTCAGTCTGAGTGTCTGACTCTTGGCTTCAGTCCAGGTCGTGATCGTAGGGTCATGAGGTCAAGCCCACATCAGGCTCTGTGCCCAGTGAAGAGCCTGCTTAGGATTCTCTCTTTCCCTCTCTACCTCTACCCCCATTCACATGCCCTCGCATGCTCTCACTCTCTCTCAAAGAAATAAATCTTTAAAAAAATTCCTCCATAGAAATATTTTCATATTTCTTTGTTTTTTGCATTTATGTCTGCAATCCTCCTAGAATTTATCTTTGTGTTTAGTGTGATCAATATTATTTTTTTCCATGTGGATACCCAATTATTCTAACACTGTCCTTTCTCTACTGATTTGGAATGGAACCTGCAGTTAGTTTGTCGCTGGGCTGCCTGCCCATCCTGGGCCCTGGTCCTCTTTGGCAAAAAGAATCCTAGCCCTTCCTTCCTGCCCACAACCAGCATGTGTTTCCCCTCCTCTTGAGTTTCTTCAGATGCTTGAGATTTATGCTCTTGGGCTTTGCCTCCCCTTCAGGTTTAGATATGAATCATCTTTAATTTTTTCCTCAGGAATATACTTGGGGAAGGAGAACAGGGAGGAACAATCAACTGATTTTATAAGTTTGGCTGAGCTTTCTAATTTTGTTTATTTATTAAAGCATTTTTTGGTTATTTATTAAAACATTGGTTACATACAATATTATATGCTGCATGGGAAATCTTGAGTTTTGTTTTAATGGATTAGAGAATATAGACTCTAATGGATTCCATTTTAATTTGGATTACAAAACCCTGGACTTGGGTTGCCTACATTTCTATAACAATAAAATTGCATCCTGTTCTCTAACCAAACCACATTACATTCTGTTCCTTGCTCATATCATTTTCCTCTACTCCTTTGTTTGTATTTGCTCTCCTCACTTCCTAGAATTACTTTTTTTTTCTTTTTGTGCCTGGAACACTTCTACATGTTTATCTTCCTCACTAACCTGTGACTCTCACTATGTTCTATTTATCTTTTAAACCCTTGTACCTTGCATAGCTTCTACAGCGTAGTAGGAGCCCTATAAATGTTCATGAGCTTACATTCATCATGTTTGTGGTATTCTTCATGTGTCAAAGTGTGTAAACTTCTCTATAATTTGGTTGGATATTTGGTCAGGGTAAGTTGTAAGTTTATCAATTAAATATATGTGTTGTTATTGGTCATGTGTACTCAACCTGTTTGTCTCAAATTTGCTAGATCCGCAAAGATGCTTATGAAAATAGTTTTTTGTTCCATTGCTGTGTATTAAATTTTCTGACCATCTGTTTGGTGCAAGCAAATTAGACGCCTTTTATTAGTAGTACTTTTTTAAAAACAACATCCTTTGCACTAAATAGGACCTGTTCTTATCCAACATTCAGCTCCAGTCCTTCTTAACCTGGTTATTGTTCATAGAAAATCTGCTTGTTGTTGTTTGGTAACAGTGTACTTTTTGTTTGTTGTTTCAAGTCTTTATTTCAATTCTAGTTAGTTACCATACAGGGTAATACTGATTTCAGGAGTAGAATTTAGTGATTCATCACTTACATCTAGTGCTCATCACAAGTGCCCTCCTAATACCCATTATCCATTTTAATTTGAAACGGCTTTCTTTCTTTCTTTCTTTCTTTCTTTCTTTTTTTTTTTTTTAAATTTCTATGGATGGAGCATTTGAGGAGAGAGAGTATGGCTGAGAAAAGTGATTTGGAGCACATCCTTTCTGAATTGACAGAGAATTAACATTCCATTACTTTCTTTTTTCTTTTTGTAATCGCATGTTTTCATATTGATTTGGTCATCTTATGCAGAAAACTTATATAGGCTCCATAAATTAAAGGTAAGGAAAGCTTTGGTATTTCTTAGAAGCTAAAAGCTTTGCTTTTTGCATTTGGTCTTTTGTCACACATATTTTCTAATAATGGAAGATAGTGGGAGCTGAGAAATAGGACTCTGAATTGTGACCCTTCTCTTTTTAAAAAAGCTTTGCCAGGTTGTCTTGGTTGTACTTTTAACGTCACTTAGTATTGTTTGAGTTGTACTGAAATAGCAAGAGGTGGCATTATACCTAGGCTCAGCTGGTTCACTGCACTGTTATAATTACTACTACTTGTGAAATCTAAAAATTAAAAGTTTAAAAAGATGCCTGTGGTGCTGATACAACATGGCTGAAGTGCCACTAGAAATGAATGCAAGCAGAAGTGCTGTATTTAGTATCTCAGGAATTAGATCAGAAATTGATAACTGTGAACAATGTATATATGCTTGGTTTTATAAAGATTACAGTTTAATTCAGCTATACATATTTCTTTATCAAAACTAAATTCAACCAATGTAGAATCATTGTTACAGTTATAAATTTGGGAGGGATAAATGTAAATGAATGAAAGGGTTTTATAAATCCTATCTTACATGCCTGAGAAGCCAATGACCACATCAAACTTAGAGTGCCCCTGAAAGATCAAAAGAAATATAGGTCTGAAAGAAGGTGGTTACAACAATTTGTGTACTAATTCCATCACTCTGTGACCTTAGAAAGGATTTTCTAAATCACCAAGGAAAAGATCAAAAGAAACTACATAAAACTGGAAAACTTTGCTATGTCCAATAAAATCCATAACCAAACTAGAAAAATGATGAAGTGGAGTTAGGAAGGCCATCTTAAAGATGTGAAAACCCAGAATCTAAAAAAGTTGATAAAGTGGGGCACCTGGGTGGCTCAGTGGGTTAAAGCCTCTGCCTTTGGCTCAGGTCATGATCCCAGGGTCCTGGGATCGAGCCCCACATCGGGCTCTCTGCTCAGCAGGGAGCCTGCTTCCTCCTCTATCTCTCTCTGCCTGCCTTTCTGCCTACTTGTTATCTTTGTTGTCAAATAAATAAATAAAATCTTAAAAAAAAAATAAAGTTGATAAAGTTTGCTAATAAAAAAGAAATCAATACTTCTACATGGAGAAAATACCGCAAAGTTAAAAAAAATGATGAAATTTCATTTCAAGACAAAGTGTTCATTTCTTGGGTATATGAAGAATATCTATAATTAATAAAGCTGTAACTCAATTAAAAATAGGCAAAGAACATAAAGAGAAATATCCACAGAGTATCTTTATCTGCAGAAATAGAAATGGTTTATGTATATAACTTGGACAAAAATGATCATATATATATATCTGCTTGTATGTGCATCGAGTATATCAAGAGGCTTTATAAGAACTTGGTTTCAGTGTTTGCGACAGGGAGGGAAACTGGATGGCTGAAGGACAGAGATGGGAAGAGGAATTACTCCTTACTTTCAAATCTTTATCTTTTGATATCTTTCTATTACGTATTAAATAGATACCATATATGGATAAACACACATGTGTAATTTTTTTGTTAAAAGCCTAAAAAGAATATTTAAAGCACAAAATGACAGTATTTTTATTGTAACAAAGAGCTCACACATGTTAACAAAAACAAGACTGTTATCAAATTAAGTAAGCAGACATACATTAGCAAACAGTTCACAAAAAAGGAAAACAGAATGAATAAATAAACATGTAGAAATACGTTCAATCTCAGTAGTAATCAGAATGGAACTTAGTTATAACCTCTCAGTAAGTCATTCCCAAGCACCTAAAATTAAGGTAAGCACCATTTCTGTGTGTTTCTGGCACTTGGCCTCATGGTTCTTATCCATGAAATTACTAGGTGATGGGTGTGTTGATGATGTTTTGTCTCTACTTCTGCAAGCTCTTTGAGGTTAGAGATTGTGTTTTTTGTCATTTTCCCTTGAGTATGCCAGTGTCTAGCACAGAGGACTATTTCTTGAATGAATTAATGAACAGAGTAAATAGCTAGTAATCAGAGATAAAGATACTAAAACAATGTTTAGGTTTCTTTAATAAGGAGAAATTAAATTTTAATATACAGTGTGTTATTAAGAAGATGAAACTATTATGCTCCTCATACTCCTAATGACATGGCACATTGTTTTTCTAAAATATTTTCATCATTTGCCAATATTATCAAGACACCCCCCTCCCACAAACACACCCCTTATAGGGCACAATTGTTAACCTTCAATCCGATTCCATTTTCAGAATCTGTACTAGGCTAATAATCTGTTTTAAAAATATGCATCCAAAGATGTTCATCATGGTGTTATTCATAATAGGGATACAATGGAAGTATCCATAATAGCCAACACTGAATAGCGATTTTAAAAATTGTTGAATCCATATGGTAGGCAGTAAAAGTTATCCTTACAAAAATATAACAGCATGAAAAATACTTGTGATATAATAATGTTAACTGAAGAAGGCAGAATTCAGAGTATATCTTAATAATGCCAAATATGAAGATTAGAAGGAGATACTTTAAAATGAGAAAACCTTTGTTATAATTAATTTTAAGTACTGTGGCTAAAACTCCCTTTCTTGAAAATGTTGGATGGGAACTACAAGTATTTGCCTCCGACACTCTATATCCTTTAGATACATTAATATATTCAAACAACTTACTGTATTATATTCTATTATTTTTGGTATAATAAGTCTGGGAGTTATGAGATTTGGTATAATAAGTCAGTGAGTCTGGGAGATTTCTTTTGCAACAGATCTATAGTATGATTATGTGATTTTTAAAGGTTAATTTTTTTTTAAGATTTTATTTATTTATTTGACAGACAAAGATCACAAGTAGGCAGAGAGGCAGGCAGAGAGAGATAGAGGAGGAAGCAGGCTCCCTGCTGAGCAGGGAGTCCGATGAGGGGCTCGATCCCAGGACCCTGGGATCATGACCGGAGCTGAAGGCAGAGGCTTTAACCCACTGAGCCACGCAGGTGCCCCTGATTATGTGATTTTTAAATTTAAAAATGTTTATATATCTTAGCAAATATAATAAGATCTGTATTCCTTTTTCTTTAAAGATTTTACTCATTTTAGAGAGAGAGTGCAGGCGCATGGGTGGGGGAGGGGCAAAGAGAGAGGGAGATAGAGAATCTCAAGAATCTCAAATAGTGTCTGTGCTCAGCGCTGAGCCGGTCTTAAGGCTCCATCCGGATATGAAGACTGGAGCAGAAATCAAGAGTCAGATGGCCTAACTGAGCCACCCAGGTGCCCCTAAGATCTGTATTTTTACCCAGTTGCTATAGTTATTAATATTGTCATAGTGATGTTGTTTACGAATTCTGAGGGTATTTTGCCATGACTTACATGGGCTGTTACTGACTCAGTTCTTTCCCTTCTAAATTCATGTGTTAAAGTCATTATAACCCAGTATAATGGTATTTGGAGTGGGGCCTTGGGGATGTAATTAGATTTAGGCTAGCTCCTGAGGATGGGCTGCTTATGATGGGATTAGTACCCTTACAAGAAAAAGAGAGCATATACTCTTATCTTCTCTCCCGATGAGAAAAGGCAATGTGAGCACACAGCAAGAAGGTGGCTATCTACAGTCTAGGAAGCAGTTTCTCACCAGACGCTGAACCCGCCAGTATCTTGATCTCAAGCTTCCTAGTCTCCAGAGCTAGGAGAAATAAATGTCTTGTTTCAGCCACTCAGTCTGTGGTATTTGTTGTAGCAAAGTGAACTAGGACATGGGCTAACCCTTTGTGAATATGGTAACTGTTGAAGGCATATAATAGCTACCTTTTAATTTTGCTTACAATCTATTTTATTCACAAGGCACTGAATATAAAGACCAATTTCTGTAGTTTTTAGATAGACTTCTATTTACAAAGTAGATATGCAGATGTTTACATACAACACCCTTCCCATTTACTCCTTTGCAGGCCATATAAAAGATTCGTTTTTTTATCCTTAGAGAAATAGGATGCTATTGAAGGATTCTAAATAGGGGAGTGACAGGACCAGTGGTGTTTTTAGATAAAAATGACATCTCTCACAGTGGTGCAGAGAAGCGGGTGGGCAGGAGGTTACGGGAAGCCTACTTTAGGAAACTATTTAGTAAATCAAGAGAGAAGAGGGCAGCTTAAACTAGGACGGACAGCAATGGATTGATAGAAGAGATACTTGAAAGTGAAAAAAATCAGTGACTAGTGGTGATTTGGAAATGGCAGTAGGGGAGAGAGACATGTGAAAGAAAACTTCCCTGTTTCTAGCTTATGCAGCTCAACTGAAGCTATCCTCACTCATTGTGGTTAGGGAACTCAGAGAAGAGGGGTGTGTGTATGGTGTGTGTGTGTGTGTGTGTGTGTGTGTGTGTTTGTGAGAGAGAGAGAGAGTGAGTGAGAGAGATGGCTGTGGCCTTGGTTTTGGACAGTTTGAATTTGAGGTGTCTTTGAGGTATTCCAGCAGAGACAACGGTTCCACATATCCTTGTTTACTGTTTAACAATTAACCTCCTTGTTCTTTGAAGGTGGGATAGAGGCCTGCACTAGTGATATGATTCAGGAGTCATAGGTATTTAAAACAGTAATTGAGACTGTGAATGTGGTGAAGATTGCCTGGGGAGAGGGTAGCAAAATGAACAAGAGAAGAGAACGTTGAGGAGAATAAACTAGCAAAGGAAGCAGAGAAGGAGCTGTCGGGTAGGAAGAAAACAGTAGGAGTGTTGGGGTCATAGCAGCCAGGGCAGACATGTTTCATGAAGGAAAAAGTAGTCAGCTGTGGTGGATACTGATAAGACATTGAGCAAGAGGAAGATAAAATTAATGTGTTAATTAGTATATTGTTAAATGAGAAGATGTGGGGTTTTGAAAATGGTATGGCAGTTGGACAGGGAAATTTGGATATATAATTGAAGTGCTAAAAAGTGAGTTATATTTGCATTAAGTTGTATGTTAATTAAATTCTTTGGATTGGAAATAACAGCAAAACAACTCAATTCCCTTTAAACAAAATAAATAACTTACTGCCACAGAGAATTAAAATGTCCAGAAAAGGTGCCTCGGTAGCGCAGTAGGTGGCGCGTCAGTCTCATAAAATGTCCAGATAGGAGTGGCCTCTGGCACAAGTGAATCAGGCACTCAAACAATATCATTAGCTATGTCTTTATCATCTCTCTCAGCTCTGGTTTCCTCTAAGGAAGGATTGTAAGGGCCTATTCTGCCAGAGCGGCCCCACCCCAGTTGAACTGCCATTTTGTTGTAAAACTTGAATTGACTCTGCCCCCCACCCCCCAGGGGAACTTACTTAAAAACAAGTCCTGGAAACCAGTCCCAGGTAAAAAAGCCCAAATACAAGGGTGGGTCAGGTCAGGTGGAGACATTCAATCAGTAAGGGGCGCACACTGTCTCCTAGCTACTAAGGAGTATGGGCCCCGCCCTTTGGGCACCTTTTGGGCACCAATTCTGACCAAGGTGATAGGCTGGTTCAGATGTCTACTAGGGTAAATTGTAATTCGGTTGGTCACCTAGCATGACTGTGCAGCTTTCTGTGTGTTACAATTTCATTGGCCACCTGTGCGTGGCCAGGCCCAACCACATGGCCTTTGCTCTGTACAAGTTAGTCTGTGAAACAGAGAGGGGTCGTCCTCTCTGTAAGGAGCGCCCCGACTGGTCTGTTTGACGGTTGGTTTGATTCTTGATGCTTGGCGCGAAATAAAGCTTTGCTTGACTTTTGCTTTGTATCAGTCTCGCTCCTTTAATCACTGACCCATTATTGGGGGACCCAATATTGGGGACCCAACAGGATCTCTCCTGGTCCCTAGGCTTTTCTTATCCTTACAATCCTGATGGAAAGAATGTTCTTCTTTCCCAGTTTTAGCAAAAATCTCAGGACTTAATTGGATTTTACCAGTTTGTATCAGATGCTTTTGCATAAACAAATCACTTTGGTCAAAGCAATTAGAAATGCTGCCAAGCCAGGCCTGAGTCACCTGCTCAGCCCTGGATCTGGGCCAGGTAAAGAAGTAGTCTAATCTGAATCATAAGGGAGGAGTGATTTCCCAAAGGAAAATCAAGATGTGTCCCCAGAATAAGGACAAATGTATGCTAGGCAGGCAGAAACAGCAGACATCTATTTCAACTGTGAAAGAAGCCTTTGGCCCAATATATTTGAACACCTGCTTTTGTCATATGCTTTGTAGGTAATCTTTTGGCTTAAAGGATGATTGAGTCTATATGTTACTGTAACTTCTAGAAGGAGCCCCTGGGCCTGATTTTTATGGCTAGAGGAAGGTTGGAATTATTCTTGCTGCATGTGCTACTCTTGGTTTGGGGAGCTTGAATAACTAATCTTGAAGACACACTGGGACCAACAAATACATGAAAAGATGCTCAACATCACTAATTACTAGCGAAATGCAGATCAAACCACAATGAACTATCACCTCATCAGGATGGCTACTATAAAACACCACCACCACAAACAGAAAATAACAGATTTTAATGAGGATGTGGAGATATTAGAACCCATGTGCCTTATTGGTGCATTGATTTATAAAATGGTGTTAACTGCTATGGAAAACAATATGATTCCTCAAAAAATTAAATGTAGAACTATCATATGATCCAGCAATCCCACTTCTGGGTATATATCCAAAGGAATTGAAAGCAGGATCTCAAAGAGATATTTATACATCATGTTCATAGCACCATTATTCCCAGTGGGCAGAAGGTGGAAGAACTCATGTATCACTGATGGATGGATAAATAAAATATGATATACACATACAATAGAATATTATCCATCCCTATAAAGGAAGAAATTCTCAGGTAAATGACAGCATGGATGAACCTTGAGGTTATTGTGCTAAACAAGATAAGCCAGTCAGAAAAAGATAAATACTGCATGATTCCAGTTACAAGGTACGTAGAATAGTCAAAATGATAAAAGACAGAAAGGAGAATGGTGGTTGCCATGGGCTGGGTGGGGATGCGGGGAATGAGGAATTGTTGTTTAATGCCTGCAGAATTTCAGTTTTGCAAGATGTTAAAGTTCTGGGAGATCTGTTGCACAACAATGTGAATGTATTCAAACCACTGAACTGTACGTTTAAAAATGGTTAAGATGGTAAATTTATGTTAGTATTTTTATTATAATTTCAAAAATTCTTAAAAGACACATTGACTAATGAACAAATTATAAATGTTCCTTAAGGAGTAACTTGTATTACATTTTGTAATAAAGACTGATGCACCTGGCCAAAGGCGAAGGGATTTTAGGGGTTGAATTTACCAAAACTGTCCTTAACACCACCATTACCACCACTCCTGCTTCATTCTGCCTGGATATGCCTCTGAAATCTGTGTTACTAGCAGTGGCATTAATAGATTTGTATGATCCATTAATGTTCTTTTCCCCAGTCTTCTTTCAAATAATCCACCTGTGTTTTGTGTTACCAGTACCTGACTCTTAAAAGAGTACTTTTAGGGGCACCTGGGTGGCTCAGTCGGTTAAGCATCTGCCTCTGGCTCAGGTCATGATCCCAGGGTCCTGGAATCAAGTCCCCCATCAGGCTCCCTGCTCATCAGGGAGCCTGCTTCTCCCTCTGCCTCCTCTCTGCTTGTGCATGCACGCTCGCTCGTGCACTCTCTCTCTCTCTCTCTCTCTCTCTCTCATGAATAAATGAAATCGTTAAAAAAAAAAGAGTACTTTTAATCTAGTTTCTAGAAATTTGTAGTTCATCATTATATTTGTTTATGAGAAACAAACCCACACTTTTTTTATGCCAGTGGACATTTTTTCATTCATTCACTCAACAAACATGTACTCCATTGAATATCATTTTTTTAAAACTAAAGTTGGCACACAATATATGTTAATATCAGATATACAACATAGTGATTCAACAGTTATATACATTATGAAATGCTCACCACAGTAAGTGCAGTTACCATCTGTCACCATACAATTGATTACAATGTTATTGACTATGTTTCCTGTGTTGTACTTATCATCCCTATGACTTATCTATTTTATAACTGGAAGTTTGTACCTCTTAATCCTCTTCACCTATTTTGTTTATACCCCCAAAGACTCCTCTCCTGTGGCAGCCAATTTGTTCTCTGTACCTGTAGGGTTGTTTCTGTGTTTTGTTGGTTTAGAGTCCCCATGTAAGCAAAATCATATAGTATGCATCTTTCTGTATTGACTAATTTCACTTGACATAATACCCTCTAGGTCTATCCATGTTGTCACAAATGGCAAGATCTCATTCTTTTTTTATGGCTGAGTAATATTCCATCATGTGTATGTACCACTTCTTTCTCTATTCATCTATTGATGGATACTTAGGTTACTTCCCCATCTTGGCTATTGTAAATAATACTGCACTAAACATTGAAGTGAATATATCTTTTTAAATTAGTATTTGTGTATTCTTTAGGTAAATAACCAGTAGAAAAATTACTGGATCATATGGCAAGTCTATGTTTAATTTTTTAAGAAACCTCCATACTGTTGTCCACAGTTGCTACATCAATTTACAATCCCACCAACCATGTACAAGGGTTCCTTTTTCTCCATATCCTTACCAACACTTGTTATTTCTTGTATTTTTTGTTCTAGCCATTCTAACAGATGTGAGGTGATATCTCGTTGTGGTTTTGATTTGCATTCCTAATAGTGAATGATGTTGAACATCTTTTCATGTGTCCATTGGCCATCTTCTTTAGAAAAATGTCTACTCAGTTCCTCTGCCCATTTTTTAATTGGATTATTTGTTTTTTTTGGTGTTGAGTTATGTAAGTTCTTTATATATTTTGGATAGTAATCCCTTATTGGATATACCATTTGCAAGTATCTTCCTTCATTTAGTATGTTGCCGTTTCATTTTTTTTTAATGACAAAAGCATTTTAGTTTGATGTAGTCCCAATTATTTATTTTTGCTTGTGTTTCCCTTGCTTGCAGAGATACATTCAGAAAAATATTTCTAAGACTGTTGTCCAGAAGATTACTTCCTATGTTTTCTTTTAGGAGTTTTGTGGATTCTGGTCTCACTTTTAGGTCTTTAATCCATTTTGAATTTATTTTTGTATATGGCATAAGAAGGTAGTCCAGCTTCATTCTTGTTCATGTTGCTGTCCAGTTTTTCCAGCACCATTTATTGAAGAGACTGTCCTTTCCCACTGCATATTCTTGCCTCCTTTGATCATAGATTAATTGACTATAAAAACGTGAGTTTATTTTTGGGCTCTCCCATTCCATTGATCTGTGTGTCTGTTTTTGTGCCCATTATACTGTTTAGATTACCACAGCTTTGTAGTATATCTTGAAATCTGGGATTGTATTACCTCCAGCTTTTGTTCTTTCTGAAGATTGCTTTGCCTCTTGAAGGTCTTTTGTCATTACATACAAATTTTATGGTAATTTGCTCTAGTTCTGTGAAAAATGCTGTGATATTTTGATACGGATTGCATTGAATGTGTAGATTGCTCTAGGTAGCATAGACATTTTAATAATATTTTTTTCCAGTCCATGAACATGGGATATCATTCTATTTGTTTGTATCATCTTTAATTTTTTTCATTGGTGTTCTGTAGTTTTCAGCATATAGGTCTTTCACCTCCTTGGTTAAGTTTATTCCTATGTATTTTATTGGCTTTGGTACAATTATAGAGGGGATTGTTTTCTTAATTTCTCTTTCTGCTACTTCATTTTTAGTGTATAGAAGTGCAACTGATTTCTTTGTACTAATTTTATATACTGCAATTTTGCTGAATTCATTTATTACTTCCAGTAGTTTTTTGGTAGAGTCTTTAGGGTATCATACTATCTGTAAATAGTAGCAGTTTACTTCTTTCTTACCAATTTGGATGACTTTCTTGTCTGATTGATATGGCTAGGACTTCCAGTACTATGTTGAGTAAAAGTGGCAAGAGTGGGCCTCCTTGTCTTATTTCTGATCTTAGAGGAAAAACTTTCAGCTTTTGACCATTGAATGTTATATTAGCCATGGGTTTGTCATATACGGCCTTTGTCATGTTGAGGTGTATTCCCATTAAACCGCGTTACTGAGAGTTTTTGTCATGAATGGTTGTTGAATTTTGTGAAATACTTTTTCTGCATTGAGATGATCGTAATATATTTTATTTTGATGTGGTGTGTTATCTTGACTGATATGCAAATGTTGAACCATCCTTGCATCCCCAGAATAATTCCCACTTGATTGTGGTGAATAATTCTTTTAGTGTAGTTTGCTAATATTTTGTTAAGGATTTTTGCATCTCTGTTCATTAAGGATGTTGGCCAGTAGTGTTTTGGGTTTTTTGGGTTTTGTTTTGCTTCTGTTGTTTGGATGGTGTATCTTTTTTCCATCCTTTCACTTGGAGTTTATGTCTTTATTTATTTATTTTAAAATTTTTTGGCTCCATGCCCAACATGAGACTTGAACTCACAACCCTGAGATCAAGATTTGCATTCTCGGGACATGTAGGTGGCTCATTCAGTTAAATGCCTTCAGCTGAAGTCATGATCTTGGGGTCCTTGGATCGAGCCCCACATTGGGCTCCTTGCTCAGTAGGGAGCCTGCTTCTCCCTCTTCTTGCCTCCCTCTCCCCTTGCTTGTGTGTGTATTCTCTCTCTCTCTCTCTCTCTCTCTCTGTCAAATAAATAAATAAAAATCTTTAAAAAAATTTTTTTAAAAAGTTGCATTCTCTACAAACTGAGCCAGCCTAGAGCCCCTCATATATGTCTTCAGGTCTGAAGTGAGTCTCTTTTGTGCAGCATATAGATGTCTTGCTTTGTTTTGTTTTGTTTTGCTTTGTTTTAAGCCATTTAGTTACCCTTTTGATTAGAGTATTTAGGCCATTTACATTTAAAGTAATTACTACTAGCGGGGTGCCTGGGTGGCTCAGTCAGGTAAGGGGCTGCCTTCAGCTCAGGTCATGATCTCAGGGTCCTGGGATCTAGCCCTGGGCTCTCCGTTCAGTCAACAGGGAGTCTGCTTCTTCCTTTTCCTCTGATCTTTCTTGCTTTCTCTCTCTCAAATAAAATCTTAGAAGAAAAAAGTACTTACTGCTAAGTATGTACTTATTGCCATTTTATTATTTTCTCTGTTCCTTTCTTCTGTTGCTCTCTTGCCTTGTAATTGATGGCTTTCTGTAGTGTTCTGCTTAGCCTTTTATTCTTTTGTGTATCTACTAGGTTTTGGGTTTGTGGTTACCATGAGTTTCAGGTATAGGATCCTAAGTATATAGCAGTTTATATTAAGTTGACAGTCATTTAAGTTTGAACATATTCTGAAAGAACTTCTTTACTCTCTCCTTCACATTTTATATCTGTTGTCATATTTTCATCTTTTAATTCATAATTTTCTTACTTCTAATTATGGCCTTTTCTTTTCCATTTAAATGAAGTCCCTTTAGCATTTCTGGTAAGGCCAGTTTAATAGTAACGAATTCCTCTTACTCTTGTCGGGGAAACTCTTTATCTCTCCTTTCATTCTGAATGATAACCTCACCAAGTAGACTATTCTTGGTTGTAGGGTTTTTCCCTTTCAGCTCTTTAAATACTATGCTAAGCAATAGAAGTCAGTCAGAGAAAGACAGTTATCATATCAGCTCACTGAAATGTAGAATTTAAGAAACAAGGTAAGGGATCATAGGAGAAGAGAGGAAAAAATGAAACAAGATAAAACCAGGGAGGGAGATAAACCATAAGATACTCTTAATCTTAGGAAACAAACTGAGGGTTGCTGGAGGGGAGAGGGCTGGGTGGATAGGGTAACTTGGTGGTGGACATTGGGGAGGGTATGGACATTGGGAGGATGGGGAGGGTAGTACTGGGTGTTATATAAGACTGATGAATCACAGATCTGTACTCCTGAAACAAATAATACATTATATGGTAATTTTCAAAAATTAAAAAAAATAAATATGCCAGCTACCTTCTGGCCTGGTGTATTTCTGTTGAAAAATCAACTGATAACCTTATAGTGTTTCCCTTTTACTTAATTTTTTGTTTCTTGCTTAAAATTCTCTATCTTTAAACTTTAAATAAGTTTTTTGCCCCCATTTCTCTCTTTCTTCTCCTTCTGGGACCCCTATAATGCAAATGTTTATTCACTTGATGTTATGCAAGAGATCCCTTAGCCTATCCTCATTTTAAAAAATTATCTTTTTTTTTTTTTTTTTTTTTCTGTTTAGCTTAGATTCTTTCTGTTGCCCTTCTGGATTGCTGATCCATTCTTCGGTATCCTTTAATCTGTTGATTCCCTCTAGTATATTTTTCATTTCTGTTTTTGTGTTCTACAACTGATTGGTTCTTTTAAATATTTTCTCTTTGTTGAAGTTCTCACCAAGTTCTTCCACTCTTCTCTCCAGTGTTATGAGCATCTTTATGATCATTAAACTCTTAATCAGGCATATTATCTCTCTTTCATTTAGTTATTTTTCTGTGGTTTTGTCTCGTTCTTTCACATGGGGCATAAACAGCTATTTCTTCTAAACTTGAAGGAACAGTCTTGTGTGTGGTCAACCCTCATGTAGACTGTGTGTGCCTGGTAACTTTGGCTGGTTGGCTAGGACTGTGTCTGGTGTGGTCTGGGGTTCTAAGGCTCTCCATGTTGGGCCACCCTGGTGAGATGGCCAGAAGTGAAGTGGATGTGGGCTGGGGTGGTCTCAGGGTTCTTTGAGCAGAGGTCACCCTGGCAGCACAGCTGAAGCTGAAGTAGATAAGCTAGAGTGTCCTGGGGTTCTCCACATAAGAGGGTTTCCTGAAAAGACAGCTAGAGACAGGGCAGGATGGTTCAGGGGATATCCACACAAGGAGTATCCTCAGAGGACAGCTGTAGGTGAAGTGGGTACATGTTGAGGTGTCCTGGGGTTCTCAATGCAGGGGGTGCCCTGGTGGGGAAGCTGCCCAGGGGTCCCAGAGCCCTCCATCCAGGGGCTGCCCTGGTGGAGTAGCCAAAACCAATGCAGGCACAGGCTGAATGTTCTTAGGGCACCCTTCCAGGGTGGATGGGGCAAAACTTGGTGTGAGCCAGGAGGTCACAGAGTGCTCTGCTCCAAGGATGCCCTAGTAAGCTGTCTGGAGCTGGCATGGTGTGGACTGGTGTGTTTTGGAATTTGTGCCTGTGTCGCCTTGGCACATCAGCTGGAAATGTAGTGAGTGCTGACCAGGAGTGTGTCCTGGTGTGTGCTACACTGGGGCCACCTTTGTGGAACAGCTGGGGCTGGTGTGGGCTAGGAACCTGGGTCTCACTGAGGTATTAGGCCTGGGCCTTGCTCTTGTCCATGCTCTCAGGGTGGACAAGGGAGCATAAACCATGGTGCTCACCAGCCCCTCTGACTCAGAGAGTGTTCCAGCATCTCTTCTGCTGTTTGGCAGAGTTCTAGGGCTGGACTTTTATATCTATTTGTTCTTTTAAACTGTGGCTCTTTTTCTATGCCCCAGGGCAAACATATCCGGTTATGGCTTCTCAGTACTGTCCCTTCCACTGTAGTTTTTAGCACTGGAGGAGGCAGGGGGTGGGGATGTAGGTTCCCCTTTGTTACCACATCTCCATCTCTCTTGCTCTTTTCCTTGTGATCTATCTCAGAAGCTGTTCAGTCAGCTCTCAGTTCCTTAGGAGGAATTGCTCTATAAATAAGTATAGATTTGGTGTGTCTGTGGAGGAGGTGAGTTCAGGGTTTTCCTATGTTCTCATCCTTGACCAAAACCTCTAGTTGAATTCTTTTGTATGTGGCTGTCCAGTTTTCCCAACAGCATTTATTGAAGAGACTGTCTTTTCCCCATTTTTATTCTTCCCTACTTTTTATTGGATTCATTGACCATATAAGCATGAGTTTATTCTGGGGCTCTCTGTTCTGTTCCATTGATCAATATATCTATTTTTGTGCCAGTACCACACTGTTTTGATTTATTATAGCTTTGTAGTATATCTTGAAATCTGAGATTGTGATACCACCAGGTGTGTTCTTCATTCTCAAGATTTCTTTGGCCATTCAGCCTTCTGTGGTTTCATACAAATATAAGTATTTTTTTATAGTTTTGTGAAAAATACTATTAGTTTTTTATAGGGATTGCATTGAATCTATAGATTGCTTTGGATATTATGGACATTTTAACATTATTCTTCCAATCCATGAGCATGGGATATCTTTCCATTTGTTTGTCACCTTTTATTACTCAGCCATAAAAAAGGATGAAGTGCTGCCTTTGCAACAACACATATTGACCTAGAGCTTATTATGCTAAGTGAAATAAGTCTGAGAGAGAAAGACAAATACCATGATTTCACTTATATGTGGAATTTAAAAATGTAGAATAAATGAATAAACAAACAAAAAGTAGAATTAGACCTATAAATAAAGAGTGCAAACTGATTGTTGCCAGAGGGGAGGTGGTGGGGGTTTGGGTAAAATGGATGGAGGGGAGTTCGAGATACAGGCTACTAGTTATGGAATAAATAAGACACAGGACTAAAAGGCACAGCATAAGGAATGTAGTGAATGATATTGTAATAGTGTTGTATGGTGACAGAGAGTAGCTATACTTGTAGTGAGGAAAGCATAACATAGAGATGTTGAATCACTATGTTGAACACCTAAAATTAATGTAACATTTTATGTCGACTATGTTCAGATTTTTTAAAATAGAGAAAACATAATATTATGAATGAAAAAGGGATATTACTGTAGAGCCTACAGACATTAAAGAGATAAAAGAGATATTTTATTTTATTTTTAGATTTTATTTATTTATTTGACAGAGAGAGATCACAAGTAGACAGGCAGGCAGAGAGAGAGGGGGAAGCAGGCTCCCCGCTGAGCAGAGAGCCCGATGCGGGGCTCGATCCCAGGACCCTGAGATCATGACCTGAGCAGAAGGCAGAGGCTTAACCCACTGAGCCACCCAGGCGCCCCGAGGATATTTTTAAATATCTTTATTTCATGCCATTTGATTGTTTGGATAAAATGCACAAATTCCTTGAAAAAATACAACTTACCAAAGCTAACAGAAGAAGGAATAGAAAATCTACATAATACATTATCTATTAAGGAAATGGATTCCATTATTTAAAACCTTCCCACAAAGAAAACCTCAGGTTATAGAACTTATCTGGTGAATTCTTGCAGATGTTTAAGCAAGAAAAACACCAATCTTGAATAAACTTCTCCAGACAACAGAGAAAGAGGGTTATAGTCCCTACCTCTTCTTACAAGAAAGGAGTTATAGAATAATTTGCAAGAAAAGAAATTGCAGGCTAGTCTCTCTTAATGATCATATTTATGGATACAAAAGTCCTTAACACAATATTAGCAAATTATATGCATAAAAAAGGCAGTATGTTACAATAAATTAGATTTATTTCAAGTATGCAAAGGTAGCTTAATATTTAAAAATCAGCATATTTCACCACGTTGACAGAATATTGAAAAATTATATGACTGTTTTGATAGATACAGACTTTTTAGCTTAGCAGAAGAGGACCTTTTCAAAGAATCTACCTCTCTATCCAGCCTCTTCTTTTGCACTGCCATATATGCACAAATTTCTTCCACCATATATGGAATAGTTTGCACTTCCTGGATCATGTCCTGTTATTTCTTGCTTCTCTGCCTTTACATGTGTTGTACCACCTGGTTCCTTCCCCAGTAACTTAAACTTGTTCCTTAGAAGTCTGTCTAGGATTCTGGGAAGGTTTTGGCAGCAGTCTCCCTACCCCTCATACACCATAAAAGGCATTTGGGTAACTTCCCCTACTACAGTCAATATGTAAACTCTATTACTCTCAAAATGATGCCCCTTCCCTGTAAATATCCCCCCATGTCTAACCCTAGACAGCTCCAGCTATCTGCTTTCTGTTAGTATAGATTACATTTGTATTTTCCAGATTTTCATATAATCGGAATCATAGAGTATGAAGTCTTACATGCTTAGTTTTTTCACTGTTTGCTTTTGAGATTCACCCATGTTATTGCTTGCACCTGTAGCTCATTCTCTCTTGTTTCTGAGTTGTATTCTAGTGCACGAAAATTCCACAAATTGCTCATCCAATTACATGTTCATGGACATGGGAGTTGTTTGTAGTTTGAGGTTATTGTGATTAAAGCTGTTATGAACATTAGTGTATGGGTTTTTGTCGAGTTGTATTTTCATTTCCCTTGGGTAAATTCCTGAGAGTGAAATTGCCAGGTAGTATGCTAAGTGGTATACGAAAACTTGGTAAGACACTGCCAAACTGTTGCCCGCGGAGTGGTACTATTTACATTGACCAGCAGCACAGGAGTATTCCAGTTGCTCCATATCAACACTCGGTATTTGCCAGCCTTTTTAACTTTAGCCAGCCTAATGCGTATGTACTGGTATCTTGTGATTTTAATTTACATTTCTCTGATAATGATGTCGAGTATCTTTTAATGTATTTGTTGGTCATTACTATATCTTCCTTTGCGAAGTATCTGTTCAAATCTATGTGTTCAAGTCTTTTGCTTATTGAATTGTCTGTAAGAGGTTGGTATATATATAGATATATATATCTATATATATATACACACACACACACACATATATACACTGATATATATCTATATCTATATATATATATATAGATATATATATATATATATATCGATTTGTATGTGAAAGCTGCCATATATGTTTGTATATAAATATGTATATAATGTATATATATTCTGGATTTAAGTCTTTTGTCAGATGCATGTGTTGTGAATATTTTCTCCCAGTATGGGTCTTCCTTTTTCACCTTCTTAACATTGTCTTTCAAAGAGTTAAAGATTTAAAATTTTCAAAAGTCTGATTTATAAACTGTTGATTCTTGTATGATTTATACTTTTTGTGTCCTTTCTAAGAAATCTTTGCTTACCCCAAGCTTGCAAAAGATTCTCTACTGTGTTTTATTTTGGAAGTTTTATAGTTTCAGCTAGTATATTTAGGCTTCTGTTTTATTTTCTTTTTTTTTTTTTAAGATTTTATTTATTTATTTGACATATCACAAGAAGGCAGAGAGAGAGAGGGAAGCAGGCTCCCTGCTGAGCAGAGAGCCTGATGCGGGGCTTGATCCCATGACCCCGAGATCATGACCTGAGCCTAGAGCAGAGGCTTAACCCACTGAACCACCCAGGTGCCCCTTCTGATTTATTTTCAATTAATTTTTGTGTGTAGAATGAGGGTAAGGGTCAAGGTTTATTTTTTTTTTCCCAAATAGATAATTTTGTTGTCCCAGTATGTTCTTCATTGAGTTATTTTGGCACTTTTATTGAAACTGGTGATATAAATCTTCAAACTTTATCTGTTTTCAAGCTTATTTTAGCTAAGCTAGGTCCTTTGCATTTCTATATGAATTGTAGAATCAGCTTGCTAGTTTCTAAAAATTTCTGCAAAATTTTAATTGGGATTTCATTATATCTATAGACCAACTTGATGATGATTGAATCTTAACAATATCATAATGCAATCTATGAACATGTATGTCCTACCATTTATTTAGGGTTCAGTTCATTGTTACCCTTTTACTTAGGTATCACAGTACTTCTACTATCTGCTTCCCATTATCTAAAAATAGCTATTGCTAATAGTTTGTCCAGTTTTCTAGTTGTTTATGACAGGAGTATAATTCTTGATCCTCTTAAACCTTCTTGGTCAGAAATGGCATCCTAGCTTTTGAATATTCTCAAATCACCCCATAAAAATAGATCAAATAGGACTAAGCCAAAGACTCATGGTTAACAGCTACAACAAATCTAGGTGACTAGATGTTTCTGTGACCCTCCAGGTATGAGTTGGGGAGGCTAAATCACTTAGAGCTGAAGGTCTGTGTGATATCATCATCTAGGCAGGAGGAAACAGGGAGGCAGCCTAGCTTATGATACTTTGAGAGCTAGGAGTATGTCACGATTCAGGAGTCAACTTGAAAAGGTTCTCACTAGCCAAAGAGAGATAGTTTGGGAATCAAGAACTACAATTAATTTCAATAGAAAATATATTTAAATTTGTAAGTTTCAAATAATACTTTAAAAAACCCTCTCATTGTTATTATTGGATTAAATGAAGGAACCACGTCATTATTTTGAAAGCTGGCAAATAAAAGAAGCAAGCATTTATCCTTCCTTTTCTGTTTTTAATCTAGAGTAACAAAGTAGTTGATGAGGCAGTTTCTCTATGGGTTCCAGCTCATAAATGAATAAAGAATGAATGAAAAACTAACATATCACTTTGCAACTACTGATGAAATTAGTGGGTCTGGGCAATGATGGTCAATGGCTGCTAACTTCACTTTGGAAAAGATATTCATATAAAATCACATACTCCCATTTAGGAAGTAGTCTCACAAAATGTGACAACATGAATCTGATCAAGCATATTAATCTATCATTCTACCAATTATGCGAGTACATAATAAAAGACACCATGGGGGTATAATAACAAAATTTAGTGAGGATTACTCTAGAATAGGGATTGGCAAACTGGCCCATGGGACAGATTTGGCCCATTGCCTGTTTTTCCATGGCTTACGAAATATGAGCAGATTTTACATTTTTAAATGGTTGAAAAAATTATGAAATGTGAAAATTACATAAAATTCAAATTTCAGGGACATCTGTGTGCCTCATTCAGTTAATAAACTTTTGCTTTCAGCTCTGGTCATGATCCCAGGAGTCCCCCAATAGGCTCCTTGCTCCGCAGGGAGGCTGCTTCTTCTTCTGCCTGCTGCTCCCTGTTTGTGCTCTTTTTCTCTGTCTCTAACAAATAAATAAATTAAAATCTTTTTTAAAAATAAAAAGTAAACAAATTTAAGTGTCCACAATTGAAGTTTTGTTGGAACACAGCTATGTTCTTTATGTGTTGTCTGCGGCTGCATTCATGCTACAGTGGCAGACTAGAATAGTTGTAACAGAGACTATAAAATCTGCAAAGCCTAACATATTTACTCAGTGGCCCTTCACAGAAAAAAATCTGCTGATCCCTGACCTAGAAGACTAATGACCTAGTTTCCTCAACAAAAAAAATGTAAGGGCAAAGAAGAGATGAAAGGAAGAACCAATAGTTTGAAAGTGACTTAAACATACCAGTTATCACAGTAAACATGAATCTTATTGGAATCACTGTTCAAAAAAATGGGCAGCACCTGGCTGGCTCAGTTGGCAGAGCATGCAACTCTTGATCTCGGAATTGTGAGTTTCAGCCCCATGTTGGGTATAGAGATTACTTAAAAATAAAATCTTTAAAAAAATGAAAAATGCAAAAAATAGAGAAATGTGAACATTGACAAAGATATTTGATATTAAAGAATTTTCATTTTAAAAGGCATGATAATGGTTTTGTGGTTATGTTTTCAGAAGAGTCCTTAGCTTTTAGAGATACATTCTGAAATATTTACAATGTCCAGAGTTGTCTCAATAATCTGAGGAGTGGGGGTTATTGGGTGTGGGTATAAAAAATAATAAGATTGGCCATGTTATGAAAATTGTAAGTGGAAGATGCGTACATATGATTCATCATACTATTTTACTGTTTCTTCCTCTTTTGTGAATGTCTGAAAATCTACATTATAGACTTATATCAGTTATTTAAAAATAAAAGTATTTATTTTTAAAATTATTTTTATTATGTTTAGTTAGCCAACATATAGTATATCATAACTTTTGATGCAGTGTTCAGTTTTTTAAAAATTGATTCAAGGGCCATGTCCTCTGAGCCTTGTAATCTAATGCCTCTTTTCTGTGCTTGTGCAGAAACATGGGATTTACTACATTGGTCGTTACTGCTAAATGATTGTTTGATTTCCCCTCAACTATGAGTCCCTGAGGGCTAAGACCATGTATTATTTGACTTTGGTCCCTAATACTGATAATCATAGGACCTGGCACATAACCTGGTACATAATAGCTCTTTCATAAATTTGTTTGGAACAAATTGTGACTCTCATAGCATATCTGATTTGTAGACATTAAGGATTTCAAACTATGGTAATCCCTATTTTATTGACATTATTCATTAATTTTTACCATATGCCTTCCAAACAGCCTGTGTTTCAGCATGAAAGGAAACTGTTTATAGCTCTTATAAATCAGGAAAAATATAACTCTAAAGTAAATTATAGAATGGACATGTTCATTTGAGTTGTTTATCTTCAAGTGGTTTGTTTATCTTCATGCTAAATGTGGAGTAGTTCCTTCCAAATAAGACAGTTATTTCTTCTGCAGGCACAATATTGTGTATTTCTGAATGTAGGGGAAATATCCACAAAATCTAAGATAAAAATACCAATCATAATGGAATATGAATCGGTGCAGCCACTATGAAAAACAGTATGAGGTTCCTCAAACAATTGAAGATAGAGGGATTTCCAGGAGTAGGATGTGTAGGGCAGAGTAGGAGGATCCTAAGCTTACCTCATCCCATGGCTGTACTTACATAACACCCATATCATGTAAATAACCCAGAAAGCAACCCAAAGATTGGTAGAATAGACTCTCCACAACTAAATGTTGAGAAAGAGGCCACATTGAAAAGGGTAAGAAGGGTGGAGATGCAGTTGGGAACAAAACTGACCTGTAAGACTGTCTGTAGAAGGAAGGAAAGCCGCTGACAGAGAGGAGAAGAGGACCCCAGATCAGGCACCCTAGGCACAAGGACCTTAACTGGGAAGATGAATTCCCATAACATTTGGCTTTGAAATCCAGGGGGGCTTAACTTTATGAGTTCTAACTATAGGTGGGGCTTAACACCTGGAACTTTAAAAATCATCGGGATTGGCTCTTGGAGAGCCCGAGGGCAAAAAGAAACTGAATCCCCACCATTAAAGAGAAAGCACAACAAACAGCTCTGCTGAGATACAGCATAGAAGCAGCAGTTTGAAAAAAAACCTGGGGTGTAAGGAAGAGAGATTTATTTACTTATCTCAGAACTGTGCTGGAGGGACAGGATCTTTAGGAGACTTCTCTAAGAACAAAAGAGCTGGTGGTGCTATTTCTCTCCTGTGTCCCTCAGTCTAGATACATGGATGTATGTGGGAACCAGTGCAGATGAACACTGTCCATGTAGTTTGCTAAAAGCATGCCCTGCCCCCTTGCTCTTTTGCAGGCCTGCCTCCTCCAACCCGTCCTTGGCAGAAGTCCATCCAGAGTGGTACCACAAACAGGGCAGTGTGCAAGCAGCCCTGACAGGGGCTAACACCACTCCAAAGTGACTCCTGCCTTGGGGAGAGAGGGAGATAACCACACACACCAGTTTAACTCTGGCTCAAGCAATGTGCTGGGGGCAGACATGCAGTCTGACTACAGGCTCTGCCCACAATGAAAGCTTCTCAGGGGACAACATAGGGAGAGCACCCTGCAGTCTGGAGTAACCACAGCTCTGAAAAATGTCTGACCTAACTCAAGCCCAAGGCATCTTCAGACTGGCCCACTAACAACACAGAGACCAAACCCTGCCCACACAGGCAAAGAGGTCCATTGCAGATTACTGGACTGAAATCAAAAGCGGCAGCTCAGCCATTACAGTAGGGCACATGCAGCACACATAGGAGAAACCCCTCAAGTGCCAGGTTCTGGTAAACAGGGAACATGGCACTGCAGGGCACTATAGGATCTCTTCTTCCTAAGGCCACTACTTTTTTCTTTAATTTTTTTTTTTTTATTTTTAAGTAATATCCACACCCAGCATGGGGCTCAAACTCATAACCCCAAGATTAAGGGATGCACACTACCCTGACTGAGACAGCCACGTCCCCAGGGCCACTACTTGCAAGAGCAGAAAACATAGTTGACTTTCCTAACACGTAGAAACAGAATTATGTAAAATGAGGAGACAGAGGGATATGTCCCAAATGAAAGAATAGGACACAATCACAGCAAGAGAGCTAAACAAAATGGAGATAAGTAATATGCCTGACAGAGACTTTAATGGCCATACTCACTGGACTTGAGAAAAGAGTGGAGGACCTCAGTGGGATCCACAACAAAGAGATAGAAAACAAAAAAAAGAACCAATCAGAGATGACAAACTCAATAACTGAAATTGAAACACACAAGTGGAAATAAATAGGGGAAACAGAATGGGTCAGGAACATGGAGGATAGAGTAATGGAAAGCAGTGAAGTTGAACAAGAGAAAGAAAAAATAATATAATTGTTATTTTTATATAATATACATTTATATATATTAAAAATATAATAAAATAATTTAAAAATAAGAGATTGGGTGCCTGGGTGGCTCAGTGGGTTAAGCTGCTGCCTTCAGCTCAGGTCATGATCTCAGGGTCCTAGGATCGAGCCCCATATTGGGCTCTCTGTTCAGCAGGGAGCCTGCTTCCCCTCTCTCTCTGCCTGCCTCTCTGCCTACTTGTGATCTCTGCCTGTCAAGTAAATAAATAAAATCTTTAAAAAAACAAAAAAGAAGAGATTAAGAGAACTCAGTGACACCATCAAGCATAAGAACATTTACATTATAGGGATCCCATAAGGAGAAGAGAGAGAAAATGGGGCAGAAAATTTATTTGAAGAAATAGTAGCTGAAAACATCTCAAATCTGGGGAAGGAAACAGAACTCCAGATCCAGGAGACATAGAAAGCCCCCAACAAAATCAATGGAGGGAGGTCTGCACTAAGACATAAACGATAATTAAAATGGCAACATATAGTGATAGAGACTTTTATTTATTTTTTTAAAGAGGTATTATTTTTTAAGATTTTTATTTATTTATTTGACAGAGATCACAGGTAGGCAGAGAGGCAGGCAGAGAGAGAGGGGGAAGCAGGCTCCCCACTGAGCAGAGAGCTTGACGTGGGACTTGATCCTAGGACCCTGGCATCATGACCTGAGCCAAAGGCAGAAGCTTTAACCCACTGAGCCACCCAGGCACCCAGTGATAGAGAATTTTAAAAGCAGCAAGAGAAAAGAAGATAGTTACATACAGGGGCTAACTCCATAAAGCTACCAGCTGATTTTTCAGCAGCAAATTTGCAGGCCAGAAGGGAGTGGCATGATTGATTCAAAGTGCTGAAAGAAAAAAAAAAACAAAAACAAGCATGCAACCAAGAATCTCTATCCAGCAATGCTATCATTTAGAATAGGAGATATCAGGAGTTTCCCAGATAAATAAAAATTAGAGGACTTCATCACCACTAAACCAGCCTTACAACATATGGTAAAGGGATTCTTTGAGTGGAAAGGAAAGACCATAAGCAGGAGTAAGAAAAGTAGGATGCACAAAAGCAGTAAAATTAAGTATGTCAATAAAAATTAGGGAATTCACAAAATAAAAAGACATAAAGTGTGATATCATATACTTATAATGTTGGGGTTGGAGGGAGAGGAATGAAAATTTAGTGCTTTTAGAATGGGTTCAGACTTAACTATCAATTTAATATAGACTGCTATATGCATAAGATGTTATGTCTAAATCTAACGGTAACCAAAAATCAAAAACCGGTAATAGGCAAAAAATACAGAGAAAGGAATATAAATATATCGCTAAAGAAAAGCAGTGACCTGTAGAGAAGAGAGCAAAAGAAGAAAGGAACAGAGAAAAATTACAAAATCAACTATAAAACAAGTAACAGGATGGCAATAAATATATACCTATCAATAATTACTTTGAATGTAAATGAGTTCAATGCTCCAATCAAAAGATATAGGGTAACAGAACAAATGAAAAAGCATGACCCATCTATATGCTATCTGTAAAAGACTTATTTCAGGGCGCCTGGGTGGCTCAATGGGTTAAAGCCTCTGCCTTCAGCTCAGGTCATGATCTCAGGGTCCTGGGATTGAGTCCCACATCGGGCTCTTTGCTTAGCAGAGAGCCTGCTTCCTCCTCTCTCTCTGCCTGCCTCTCTGCCTACTTGTGATCTCTCTCTCTCTCTGTTAAATTAATAAATAAAATCTTAAAAAAAAGACTTATTTCAGCCTTAAAGATAACTCCAGATCGAAAGTGAAAGTGGGATTTATTCCTAGAATGCGAAGGAAATATCAGCAAGAGAGAGAAGAAAAACCATATGATCATTTCTAAAGACAAGGAAAAGGCATTTGACAAAGTACAACAACCATTATGACAAAAGTTCTCAACAAAGTAGTTTTAGAGGGAACATACCTCAACATAATAAAGGCCATCTATGAAAAACCCACAGCTAACATCATACTCAGTGGTGAAAAACAGCTGTTCCCCCAAGGTCAGGAACAAGACAGGGATGTCCACTCTCACCATTTTTATTCAGTATAGTACTAGAAGTCCTGGCCACAACAGTCAGACAAGAAGAAGGAATAAAAAGCATCCACAGTGGTAAGGATGAAGTAAAACTATCACTATTTATAGATGACATGACACTATAGATAACCCTAAGGACTCCACCAAAAAATTAATAGAACTGATGAGTGAACTCAGTAAGGTTGAAGAATACAAAAATCAATATACAGAAATTCATTGCATTTCTATACACTAATAATGAATCTGCAGAAAGCAGAAAGAAAAAAAAACTAAGAAAACAACTCCATTTACAATTGCACCAAAAATAAAAAACTCCCTAGGAATAAAATTAACCAATGAGGGGAGAGACCGGTACTCTGAAAACTATAGAGCATCGATGAAAGGTATTGAAAATGAGACAGACAAATGGGAAGATATTTCATGCTCATGGATTGGGAGAAAAAAAAATATTAAAATGTCTATACTACCACAAACAATATACACAGTTAATGTAATCCCTATCAAAATACCAACAGCATTTTTCACAGAGCTAGAACAAATGATCCTAATTTGTATGGAACTACAAAATGCCCCAAAGGGCCAAAGCAGTCTTGAAAAAGAACAAAGCTGGAGGTATCACAATTTCAGATTTCAAGATAAACTACAAAAGCTATAGTAATCAAAACAGTGTGATACTGGCACAGAAATAGACATATAGATCAATGGAATAGAATAGAGAGCCCAGAAATAAACTCATGCTTTTATGGTCAGTTAATCTAGGACAAAGGCAAGAATATGCATTGGGAAAAAGACCGTCTGTCTAACAAATGGTGTTAGGAAAACTGGAGAGCTATGTGCAAAAGAATGAAACTAAACCAATAAATGCAGTAAACTTGAAATGGATTAAAGGCCTGAATGTGAGACCTGAAACCGTAAAAATCCTAAAAGGTAACAAAGGCAGTAATTTCCCGGACTTTGGCCATAACAATGTTTTTCTGCATGTGTCTCCTTTGGCCATAGAAACAAGAACAAAATTAAACTATTGGGACTACATCAAAATAAAAAGCTTCTGCATAAAAGGAAACAATCAACAAAACTAAAAGATAGCCCACAGAATGGGAGAAGATATTTGCAATGATAACACGATAAGGGGTTAGTATGCAAAATATTTAGGGCACTTATATAACTCAACACCAAAAACCCCAAATAATCCAATTAAAAATGGGTAGAAGACATGAACAAACATTTCTCCAAAGAAGAAATACAGATGGCCGAAGGGCACATGAAAAGATGCCCACCATCATTCATCATGAGGGAAAGGCAAATGAAAACCACGATGAGATCTCACCTTACACTTAACAGAATGGCTAAAATAAAAAACACAAGAAACAACAAGCGTTGGTGAGGATGTGGAGAAAAAGGAGCCCCTGTGCACTGTTGATGGGAATGCAAACTAGTGCAGCCATTGTGGAAAACAGTATGGACATTTATCAAAAATTAAAAATAGAATTAATATAAAACCCACTAAGTCCTCTACTGGGTATTTATTCAAAGAAACGAAAACAGTAATTTGAAAAGATAAATGCATGTTATGCTTATTGCAACATGATTTACAATAGTCAAATTATGAAAGCCCAAATGCCCGTTGAATAATGAGTGGATAAAGAAGATGGGTGTGTATATACAATGGAGTATTATTCAGCCATAAAAAAGAATGAGTGAGATCTTGCCATTTGCAACATGGATGGACCTGCAGGGTATAATGCTAAGTGAAATAAGTCAGAGAAAGACAAATACCATATGCTTTCACTCATATTTGGAAACTAAGAAACAAAACAAAGAAAAGATGAAACTCCTAAGTATGGAGCAGAAACTGAAGGTCACCATAACAGAGGTGGGTGGAAGATGGGTGAAACAGGTTAAGGGGATTAAGAGTATACTTTATCTTGATGAGCACTGAGTAATGTCTAGAAATGTTGAATCATATTGCATACCTGAAACTAATGTAACACTGTTGGGTTAATTATATTTGAATTTAAAAATAATTTTTAAAATGTAATCCTTGGGGCACCTGGGTGGCTCAGTCAGTTAAGCCTCTGCCTCCAGCTCAGGTTATGATCTCAGGGTCCTATGATCAAGCCCCACAGCGGGCTCCTTGCTCAGCTGGGAGCCTGCCTCTCCCTCTCCCTCTGTCTGCCCCTTTGCCTGCTTGAGCTCCCGCTCTGTGTCAAATTAATAAACTCTTTTAAAAAAAAGTCTTTAAAAAAAATGTAAACCTCAAACCAGCTCTTTAAAAAAAAAAAAAAAAGGGGCGCCTGGGTGGCTCAGTGGTTAAAGCCTCTGCCTTCAGCTCAGGTCATGATCTCAGGGTCCTGGGATTGAGTCCCGCATCGGGCTCTCTGCTCAGCAGGGAGCCTGCCTCCTCCTCCTCTCTCTCTCTGCCTGCCTCTCAGCCTACTCGTGATCTGTCTGTCAAATAAATTAAAAAAAAAAAATCTTTAAAAAAAAAAAAAGATTGTTAATTATTTATATGAAAGAGAGAGAGCAAGAGCACAAGCAGGGGGAATGGCTGAGGGAGAGAGAGAAGCAGACAACCCACTGAGTGGGGAGCCCAAATGAGGGGGTGGTTTGTCCCGGGGCTTGACTCGAGGTTCAATCCCAGGACCCTGAGATCATGACCTAAGCTGAAGTCATATGCTTAACCAACTGAGTCACCTAGGCACCTCAAACCAGCTATGTTTTTTATCTTTTTGTTCCCTTTTTTTAGCTTAATAAATAACAATTGATTATGATTATTAGAAAGTTAATTTTTAAAAATCCCAGTTCTTTTGCTTACTTTCTTTTCTGTGCACACTGTTATCTTCATACTCTGTAGCAACCCTTTTATCATGGATATTTTTTTCTTGTTTTCAGTGTAATTTGAACCTCTTGAACCCTGAGCTCCAGGGAAAGTGAGTCAAAAACACAACACTGGGGCGCCTGGGTGGCTCAGTGGTTAAAGCCTCTGCCTTCAGCTCAGGTCATGATCTCAGGGTCCTGGGATCAAGCGCCGCATCGGGCTCTCTGCTCAGCAGGGAGCCTGCTTCCCCCTCTCTGCCTGACTCTCTGCCTACTTGTGATCTCTCTCCCTGTCAAATAAATAAGATCTTTAAAAACACACACACACAACGCTGAAACTTAAGACAGGATCTAGTTTTTAAATAAATTACTGGCACCTGAATACCTCACATTCATCAAGAAGCCCTTTGAATGGTCTGGGCTTAGGGGACTGGGTAGGTTGTCTAATGGTAAGTCAGTGAGTTATTTTTGTAACCATATTCTCCTCTGCTGTTTTCCTCTGAATCAGGGTGTTTGCAGCAGGTGTGAGCATTTTTTAATTGTTATTTCCATAAAAGCAAAATGCTGTGTTTTCTTTACTTATGATCATATCTGGCATGGTTTGAAAGCTAATTTGCCTAGCTAAATGCCAACAACCCCTGTGATGGCCTCCTAGCTTGCCTGCTCACACTTGAGAGGTGTCTGAAGCACTAAAGAAACTAGTTCAGTGATCAAATCAACAGCAAGGGAAATGGCTTGGTTTGGAGAAGGGCACAAGACATTTTTTCCCCACCACTCTTAGATACCAAATTGTCTACCTCTAATCTCTGCATCCATTTATTTAGGTTCTTTTCCCCCTTCTTTTGATGGCTTTCTTTCTGGTAATTGTTAATTATTTATAATAACAAAGGACATGGAGAATGTGGATAACTAAAATCTAGAAATGAACTTTGTAATTTATAATACTTGAAAACCAAAGCTTGTGGCTGTGTGTTTGTGTGTATGGCATTTGTGCCACTGCACCTCAGGGAGACTGGAGCTGGACAGCAGGAGGGGATGGGCCACAGGGTGATCAGAGGACATGGCGGGGGGTGGGGGTGGTCAGAAATTGACACTCTATTTCTATTTCTATTTCTAACTCTATTTCAGTTAACCAGCATATAGTACATCATTAGTTTTGATGTAGTGTTCAGCGATTCATTAGTTGCTTATAACATCCAGCACTTATCACAACATGTGCCCTCCTAAATACCCATCACCCGGTTACCCCCTTCCCTTATCCCCCTCCCTTCTGTAACCCTCAGTTTGTTTCCCAGAGTCCAGAGTGTCTCGTGATTTTTCTCCCTCTCTGATTTCTTCCCATGCAGCTTTCCCTCCCTTCCCCTGTGGTCCTCTGCACTACTCCTTATGTTCCACATATGAGTGAAACCATATGATATCTTTCTCTGCTTGACTTACTTCACTTAGCATAATTGCCTCCAGTTCTATCCATGTCAGTGCAAATGGTGGATATTCATCCTTTCTGATGGCTGAGTAATATTCCGTGTATATATAAACCACATCTTTATCCATTCATCTGTTGAAGGGCATCCTGGCTCCTTCCACAGTTTGGCTGTTATAGACATTGCTGCTATGAACATTGGGGTGCCTTTGCCCCTTCTTTTCATGTCTATATCTTTGTGGTGAATACTTAATAGTGCTGGGTCTAGGGTAGCTCTGTTTTTAATGTCTTGAGGAACCTCCATACTGTTTTCCAGAGTGGCTGTACCAGCTTGCGTTCTCACCAACAGTGTAAGAGGGGTCCCCTTTCTCCCCATCATTGCAAATACTTATTGTCTCCTGTCTTGTTAATTTTGGCCATTCTTACCGGTGTAAAGTGGTATATCAGTGTGGTCTTGATTTGATTTTCCCTAATGGCTAGTGATGTTGAACATTTTTTCATGTGTCTTTTAGCCATTCATATGTCTTCTTTAGAGAAGTGTCTGTTCATGTCATCTGCCCATTTCTTGACTGGATTATTTGTTTTTTGAGTGTTGAGTTGGATAAGTTCTTTATAGATCTTGGATATATATCTTGTCCCATTCTGTAGATTGCCTCTTGGTTTTGTTGACTATTTCCTTTGCTGTGCAAAAGCATTTTATCTTGATGAAGTCCCAGAAGTTCCTTTTTGCTGTTGTTGCGCTTGTCTTTAGAGACGTGTCATGAAAGAAGTTGCCGTGGCACTCCTTTTCTTATTCAACAGACCTGCAAAATACAAAGATGGATACACCACAGTTCTTGCTCTCATGGAGTTTGCAGTGAAGTGGGATCTAGGAGGCGAGTGAGTTAGAATGACAGACGTGTACACAGACGTGGTAGCGTGTAGCACCTCCCACCTGCTGAATTCTGGGCATCTTATAGGTCTTATTTTCACTCCATCCCTGTCCATCACCTAAGACCCTCAACTGTTCACTACTTGAAAGTCTCACTCCCCTTAGCTTCCACATGCCTCTCTCTCAGACATAACTTTTTGGCTCCTATCCTTTTAGTTGATGGTAAATTTGGTATTTTCCAGAGTATTCCACTCTCTTTCTCTTCCTACCTTGTACTGTTAATTCCCAGCCATTTTCCATCCCATCACTTTGAAGAGATAATGGCAGACTCTCAGCAGCAGCAGGACTTTGAACGGGTGAGGGAAGTGTCCTGAGCATGAGGGGGAGAGCCCTTGGGTGACTCTGATGAATTCTTCCTGCCCTTGTGTGGCTTCTGTGTCTTTTTTTTAACCCGTAGCACAGTGCTCATCCGTAGTAGGAGCCCAGGGATGGTGAGTGAGTCTTCAGTAACGGCTGGTACAGTTGATGTAGGTACACAGAACAGGGCTGCTTGTCTCTCTGAGAAAGTCAGGAGAGGCTGATGAGAGGAGCCATCAGCTGAGCTAAACTGAATTTGCCAGATGGATAAGCCTTAGAGGAGATTCAAAGAGGTGGATTTTCAGAGACCGGGTGATGAATTATTAAAATCTCGGAATATATTAATGGCAAGTGGTTAGGTACAGAGACTTCTTTACTAAATCCCAAAGTATTAGGATGAAAAAGCTCTTTTTGAATCTTCAACAAGATTGGAATAAGTCAAATAAAAGTAAGATGTTCTGTATCATTGGACAGGTAATAAATGCATGGGCCTCATTGTTCCCAAGAAGTACTGCCTTGAAATACTGTTAATTTTAATAAAGAGCTTCATTCTTGCATTCACGGACAACTTACTGAAGCAGCTGCTAGGGTCAAATGCTGTAATAGGTGGTATATGTTCAGTAGTGAGCAAAACGATCAGAGCCCCTGCCTGCATGGGGCTTCCAGTCAAGGGGAAAACGGACGTAAAGCAAACAAGCCCTGCGGATGCACGACTGTGAAGGATGCCGGTGGGGAGGTCTAAGAGGCTGACCTAAGTGAGATTAGGGATGAAATGAACAGTGATTAGAGGTTAATTAGGCAGACAGAAAAGATATACAGAGTTCGAAGGCAAAATGGTTTGGACAAATTGATGAACAGAGCCCTAACATGTCTCAAATAAGATGCTGTCAGGTGTGCCTGGGGGGTTCAGTTGGTGAAGCATCTGCCGGGGTCGTGATCACAGGGGCCTGGGGTGGAGCCTGCCTCGAGCTCCTTCACTGGGCTCCCTGCTCAGCAGGGAGCCTACTTCTCCCTCTGCTGCTCCCCCTGCTTGTGCTCTCTTGCTTTCTGTCAAATAAATAAATAAAATCTTAAAAAAAAAAAAAAAAAGTATTGCCAAGAAGGAGACCACACCTGTCTCCAGGTGGCCACTGCACAGAGTCCTAAATGGAATGGCTGCTGGGGCAGAGCCAGTATCATTTGCTAAACATTGTGCTAGTTGCTGGGGGAGTAATAAGACACATTCGAGAACCTGCCTTGCCTGCCCAGGGGTCTTCCTCACTCTGTGAAATGTAGTCAGTTAGGAGGTAAGTACAAGGTCCTGTGAGAGCATAGATTCTGAGAGGTCAGCCAACTTTGTCTTGTGGGGGATGTTTGGGATAAACCTGGGTTTTCAAAAATCAGTGAAAAAGGAAGCCATTTCAGGAATGGGCTGCACAACAAAATGCAGGTGTGAGGAGCATGGCACATTTGCAGAGCTGCGGGGAGTTTCACATGGCTCTAATACAGCGTTTATATGAGCGTCGAAGGAAATAATCAGGCATAAAAGGCAGAGAAGCCAAATGTTAGATATTTATATGCATCAAGGAATTTGAACTCTATCCTGCAGGTGTTTCTTGCAAGGGGTGAGGGAGAGATGAGATGGTGGCATCAAAAGGGAGTGATTTCATCAGATTTTTGTTTTATAAAGGCTGCTCTGGTGGTAGCACAGATGGATGGAGAAAGTAGGCCTGGAGGAAGGGGCACTAGTTCTAAGGATAGTGCAGGGATTCTGGGGACAACTGGCAGGGGTCTGATGGAGCAATGGCCGTGAACATGGGGAGAATGGTCAGGTGGAGAAGCTCTTTGGGGATGGTATCTCTGAGACTTGAAGATTTCATGGTGTTGAGGGAGGAGTGAGGAAAGAAGGAGGTGAGCATGATGCCTGGTGATAGTCTGGGTGTCAGGGGGGTATGTGTGACACCATTCACCAAGGCAGCACCACGTAGGAGTGACAGTGTTTGTGGAGGACAGCTGTCCGGATGCAGCCTGGCATGCTTACACGGAGGGATCTGTGGAGCTGTCCAGTGGAGATGTCCTAGAGAGCTCTAACTGGACCAGAGACAGGAAGACGTGAGATCCGACCAGGGCCAAGAGCCATTCATTTCTTTTCTTTTTTAATCAGCTGTTTATTCTAGAATAGTTTTTGATTTGCGGAAAGGTTGTAAAGATAGTACAGAGTTCCGATGGACTTACCATCTCTTTAGGTCCCACTTCCACCTCTTCCTTGAGTTTTTGCCATGGTGGAATGGGTATCTCGTTTTCACAGAGATTCCCATATATATGCGGGACAGGCTTATGTGGTTCAGAACTCAAAGCAACATAAAGACAAAATAAAAAATCTTCCTCTAACCCCTGCCCCCATTTGCACTGTTCCTCCCACTCCCTACAGATAGCTATTTTTATTAGTCTCATGTGTACTAATCCTTCCAGTTTCTTTTTAATGTAAATGCAAGCAAATAATAAGAATATACATTGCATGTGTCCTCCCTTTCTTATACAGAAGGTGGCATATTATGGGCATTGCTGTGTCTCTTGCTTTTTCCCAAACAGTACACTATGGAGATCAGTACAGAACTGCCCTGAGAAGGTTGCAGGCTGGCCATGCAGGGCTACTGGGCGCTCGAAATGTGGCTGGGGGATGAAAGCCAGAAGTTCAAATTCAGTTTAAAGTTAGATTTTAAAATGGCAGCAGTGTAACTTACGTTCCCATTAAATGTTATTTTGGTGGAATGACATTCCACTTTAACCATCAAAAATAGTTTCCAAATTGAGATGCGGTATATGCGTACAATACCATGGGGGTCACAGACTTAGTTTATATTCTCTGTTTTGATACTACCTTAATGTTTTACAGTGTTAAATTTGAAATAACAGTTACATGTAGAAATAACGTTTCTGACATAGAAGTTAAACAAAATATTTAAATTTTACCAACTTTTATTTTTAAAATGTGGCTATTAATTAAAAATTACACGTGGCTCAAATTACATTTCTACTAAACAGCACTGATATAGAAATTTATTTCTTACAGTTGGATACTGCTGTAAAGAGCACCATATTTTATTTAACCAGTCCACTGTTGATGTATACTTGACTTGTTTCTAGTCTTTTACTGTTAAAAATGCAGAAATCCATAGCCTTGTCCTTGCATCACTTCACACACGCATTTCACAGGTGGATCTGTGAAATGAATTCCCAGGATGAGAGTTGCTGGGTTAAAGAGTATTAAATTTGTAATGTTGATCCTGACAAATTACCCTCCATAGGAATTGCACCAGTTTGGGGACACCTGGGTGGCTCAATTGGTTAAGCATCTGACTCTACTCAGGTCTTGATCTCAGGATTGTGGGTTCAAGCCCTGCATTGGGTGTGAGTTCATGCCCAGCAGGGAGCCTACTTAAAAAAAAAGTTGTACCCTTTTAAATAGCTTTGTTGTGAAGACAGGTTTACCACCAAAATGGCTTAAACATCAACATCAGGACTTTGTATCTTTTGATGTATATGAAAATCAGTTGCTCTTATCTGGTCATCTTCTTGGGGACTTCCATGTCTTGGTGGCCGTGCTTTCCATGCTATAATCCTTATTTTCTTCTTTCCAGCACATTCCGTCATTTTGAAAATTATTTCTAAATAACTTAAATGTATTTTGAAATTAAAAAAATGGGAAAAACCTTACCTGGCATTATATGAAAACTGAAATATCCCATCAGTCTTTGCCTTAAGGTTAAAGGTAAAAATAAAACAATAAATATATAGTTTGAAAAGTAAAAAAATAAAAAAAGAGTTGTACCACTTGTGCTTCTGCCAGTAATGTGTGTGAAGTGCCAGGGTCCTTGCATACTGACATTTTATGCTACACACATGTTTGGGAGATCTAATAGTGAATGCATTTCTTTTTTGCCAATTCTGAGAGTTTTAAGAAGAAATCACAGATGGTTTGCCTAACTTCTTTTTTCATTAAAAAAAAAAAACAGTATTAATGACGAAACTCTTACAATCAACATATTAGAAGTGACTTTTTCTTTTTTAAATGAAAATGCGGAGGAATTAACATCCAGTTTTCCCAGGCTCTAAATTTCTCTGGAAGTTGTGGTTTCTCTGTATACAGACTTAGGAAAAGAGAGGGCAGGAGGGTTTGTATTTGTAAGGGACGACATTTTCTTCTGTTTTCTAATTATTGGCGTTTTTTTCCAATTTCTCCTCAGATCCCTTCAGCAGCCTTCCCTGGCTGCGGTGCATGAACAGTATAAGGGAGACAAGGGAGGTGGGCAGGGGGCAGGCCGGATTCACGTACATACAGCCTTACCATCTCTTTAGTTTGGTTTGGTTCCCAGGATCAGTTTTACTGAGTGCGGAACGCATTCTCACTTCACGGGCTTCCTAAACCGGGAAATCCACTGACAACATAATTGGAGCTTATGAGTGCACACAGTGGTTAAACAGCCAATTCTGTTTACTTGATTATTAATAAGCTGCACACAGTTCATCTTTCTACCGTTAGGCTCTAACTGCTGTCTCTCTTTTGAGGCTAGTGTGCCCTCTACTGCCCTCTCTCCCCCCCTTTTTTTTTTCAGACTGAAGAACGAGACATTCAGCATCCAAAAACAAGTTGCTTCAATTTTTCCATTCATAGGAATCTGAAAATAAGATTCTCACGAAGAGAACTCACTCTCGCTGTGTAGTTTGAGATCTGTCAGACAAGCTAATAGTATATTGGAAACCCTTAGCTTTCAGGAACATAAGCTTGTATTTTGGCAAGTCCAGAGATGTATTTTACAACAGCTATGACTGTGGACATTTGCTTTAGTATTTCATTGATTTTCAATATGAAAAGGTGAAGCAGTGAAAGCTGAGACTCTCACTGTGGGTCAGGCAGGCAGAGCACTGGGCTCAGAGACTTACTGGAAGGGTCATCCTTGGGAGCAGGTGAAATTGAGCCGTTTCTATATTGTGCTTACTTTCGGAATGAATGTACAATTTTCTAATAGGAGGCTGCTGCTCCAGAGCTGTTCTTCCTGTCCCTTTTTGCTTCTATAGCTAATTGTGCTTAATTGTTTTGTTTCAGGAAGGGTTTTCACTCATTGGTAGCAAGAACTGGTTGAAGATCGTGAGACGCATGGATTGTCTGTTATTTGGAACAACAATAAAGGCAAGAGGCCCCGTGGCCAACTGTTTTAAGCGAACGATCATACCCTTCTCATCTAAATGTGCACAGGGGGGTGAGTGTGGGAGCTTCTCTTTGCAGGTGAAATGGAACCGGGAAGATCACGTATGTTGAAGGACTTGCCCTCTGAGCAGAATGTGAACCCCGGGCTGCAGAAAGGCAGCAGCCCGCCAGTGAGAGAATGTTGCTGAGGACCCAGGGCTTTGGCTGATCTGTCAGCGCCCATCTGACACAGTGGCGGCCCAGCCGTGCCCCATTCCCCAGGCACATGCTGGGGGGACGCGGGACATGTCATTGTTTGTCTCACTATTTTCGAATGCTTTACTGAGAATGTCTTTTTTTTTTTTAAGATTTTATTTATTTACTGAGAATGTCTTTTTTTTTTAAGATTTTATTTATTTACTGAGAATGTCTTTTTTAAGATTTTATTTATTTACTGAGAATGTCTTTTTTTAAGATTTTATTTATTTACTGAGAATGTCTTTTCATTTTCCCTCTTTAATAGTAAAAAATATCCCTTTTATTTGCTTTCTGACTGCATTAAACATCAAGAATGATTCTCATCAAAGACACATACAGACTAATCACCTGGATTATTTTCTTTCAGAAATAACTATAAAAAACCAATCTGTTAACATTCACCAAGTAGGTAATATTGGAATTTAGGTGAAAGATCCTAATTTTTCATGGGCTCATAGACTGAGAGTTGGAAGAGCACCTAACAGAGCATCTAAGGGAAAGGGCTTAGCCTGGGATCCACAGACCCTCCAAAGGGTCCCTCAAGAATTCAGGAGACCATGGATTTTCACTGACCTCTAATTGGAATTTATCATTTCCTTCAATTATGAATGTAGGCGTCAGACACAGTCGTATTAGATCTTTGCATCAATAGAAATCAGCTAATTTCACCACATCATGGTTGTTTCTGAGAGCTTCAGTGTCAGCCGTGCTCAGCACTGCCGCAGAATTATGGTGCTAATTAGGCCCGCTGTTAGATCTTTTTATTGCCTATGTTAATGAGCATATATACTGTTAGTTCACAAATTAGTGTTTTAATATTATAGTAGCCTACTTCAGGATAATTGGTTTCCTTTATAATCTAATGTATTTTATGTGATTGCAAATGTTTTGAGAAGTGGTCCGCTAGTTTCACCAGACTGCCAAAGGGGCCCGCGCACATACTCGGAAACCCTATCGCACATTTTCAGGAGTTCCTGTTTTCATTTTATGTGCGAGGGAATGGAATTCAACTTCCACTACTAGTCCAGGTTATAAGTAGCTGTCAGAGAGCCGGGCCACCCACTGGCCTTCTGACTCCCGACCCTGGCCCGTGTCACACCAGAACAACACGAGTTTGAACTCGCAGGTCTGCAGATACACAGAATTTTTTTTTTCTTTTCGATACTGTACAACACTGTAAATGTATTTGCTCTTCCTAATGATTTTCTTAACATTCTCTTTTCTCTAGTTTACTTCATTTTAAGAATACAGTATATAGGGGCGCCTGGGTGGCTCAGTGGGTTAAAGCCTCTGCCTTCGGCTCAGGTCATGATCCCAGGGTCCTGGGATCGAGCACCCAGTCAGGCTCTCTGCTCGGTAGGGAGCCTGCTTCCTCCTCTCTCTGCCTGCCTCTCTGCCTATTTGTGATCTGTCTGTCAAATAAATAAACAAAATCTTAAAAAAAAATACAGTATATAATAGATGCAACATACAAAGTGGGTTGATCGACTGTTCGTGTTACCGATAAGGCTTCCTGTCAACAGTAGGCTACTAGTAGCTAAGTTTTGGGGAAGTCATAAGTCCTACTTGGGCTTTCAACTGCGCAGGGGTCAGTACCCCTCACCTCTTACTCTACAGTCAACTATATATGTCTTTTAAAAGTTACACCAAGTTTTTAAGTTTTTTCCTGATATATATTACTGTTAAAAATTTGAACTATGAAGAACAACATAAAAACCAAGCAACTTGACCATTCCAAAATAATTATTACTAACATTTTGAAGTTCTTACATGATATATTCTTTCAGTTAGGATAGCATTCAAATGCATGTGACAGAAAATCCAGGCATAATGGTCCCCAAAATTAAGGGTTTATTTTATTTTTTTTGACTAGATGACAAATCCAGAAACAGGCAGTTGCTAGCATTGGCTCAGCAATTTCACAGTACCAAGGTCAACATCTTTGCAATTCCCCTGGCCTCTCCCTCGCATTTACAAAATGGCTGCTGTAGCTTGACCGAATTTCTATTCAAGGAAAACCAGCTTCTTCTGTCCCTTTCATAAGGAAAGCAAAAACTTTCCTGTAGGGCTTCTTTCCACTTTCCACAAAAGAATAGGTCTTCTTACGTCTCATGGACCAGAACAGTGTAATGTGGCCAATCTCAATTTGCTGACATTAGCAAAATGAGCATTTAGCTTTCTTAGCCTCTTATATATATCTGCTCATGGCAGTGAACAGTGTCTACCGCACGGATAATTTATACCTTTGGGTTTGTATTACACGGAGTGTTTTGTTCCTGCTGTCTTGTCATGGAACATGACATCAGGAACACGACCCTGAGTCACGACCTTCTTAGTCTTTGAAAATGTGATTCTTCAGGGCTACATAGCATTTTATTGTTTACATTCAACATGATTCAGCTAATTCCCAAGTTTTCACTATTATAAAAATGTTTTGATTTTCATAAGGATTTATTTACAGGGTTCTGGAGATAGGAGTCCTGGAAGTATGTGTATTTATTTTGTCAATGTGCCCTCTCTATAAGTCACCCCATTTCTACAGCACTAGTGAATTTAAGAATGCTCATTTATCCAAATTCTTTCCAATAGGGGGATATAATTTAAATTTTAAAGCTAGCTTCCAGTCTGATTGGCAGAAAGGAACATTTTCCTTTAATTTGCATTTCTTAAGAACTAATGAGAATGAACCTTTTTTGTGTATTTGTTAGCCATCTGTATTTCTTCTGTGAATCACCTCCCTACATATATATATACATATATATATGTAATTTATATATATGTATATAAGTCATATAGATGTAGATTTTAGAAATATTTAAGGTTAAGATCCTTTTGCCCACTGTTACTGTGAATGGTATTCTTTATTCCAAAGATATTTCTAGCTGCTTATTATTAGACTTTTTCTGAATTAGTTGAAATTTGGCTTCCTGACCAAACTTTTATTAACTCTGATTTGTTAATTTTTTAATTTCTAGGAAAGTGATTTTTATAATCTACAGTGACAATTTTATTTTTCCCAATAGTTTATACTTACTACTTTTCTCACCTTACTGAATTACCTAGACTTTTCAGAACACAAATTCTATGGTTATACCATCATCCTTGACCTCTTGTTGACCTGGACAGTTGTGATTAGACGTTAAGAACATTTCTAGCTGTTGATCAGATATTCTTTACCATGTAAGGGAGATAGTCTTTCAGTTAAATTTTATTTACTAATACTTTTATCAGGATCACATATTAAATTGATTTATCAAAATATTTTTGATACCTTTTCAAGATCATGTCTTTTTTTTTTCCCCCTTTTTGTAATCTGTTGGCTTGGTATAATAATATTGAACCAACAGATTCTTTTTTTGGCCTTACCTAGAAAAGGGTATCTTTGGTGTTTCTTGCCTTGGATAACTTTTAGTAACCAAGTGTTGTGTAACAAACACCATTAAATTGACAAAATGGAAGAAGTGTTTTGAAAATAAAGTTTTCATTCTTAACAGCAATTAAATATAGCTTAAATCCTGTGGGTAAATAAAAGATTATATTTCTTTTCTCTCTGGATGAAATAAGCAGATTGTTTAAGTTCTGCTTATTTGGAAATTGGGCTTCTTTTTTTTTTTTTTCAGTAATTCTGATAAAAATGCTCCAGGTTAATCGGCTAACAGTCAACATTTAGTTACCTATCTGCAGGGAGTTTGGTTTAAAGGAGTAAACAAACCACTCTCCTCTTTACCCCCAGGAACTCACTGAATCCTGTTTTCATGATTTTGGAGTATTGCCTCTTGATTGCAAAGTAAAGAATCAAAGAACGTGTCAAAGCCCCTTCACTCATTCAGTCCCTTTTTTTGTACTCCCCTCTCCTTCCTTTTCTATGGCAGAGGAATTCTCTACCAGTGGTGGGGAAAACTGCTTTGGTTGGGGGTCCCAGTGGTGATGGGAAACTATACAAACAGGTCTGGGCAAGGAATCTAAAACCAGCAGGAAAACCCAGCAGGTTGATGAGGCCTTGTGTCTCCTTGGCTCTCCTCCCACGTGGCGCTAACCAGACCCACGTCTTACATGTGTGCTGGTACCGTGTGACATCAGCCAGAGAGCCTGTATGACAATCGCCAAACGCAGATGTTCTTCATACCTGTGAGTCAGAATTTACTGAGCACGATGCCTCCCAGAAGGTAGAGCCTGGTTTTCTTGTGAGTACATGATCAGTGTCCAGAGACAAGCCCTCAGCCTTTACTTTTGTTTCCTCAAGGCGTCTGTGTGAAGGGAGTTTTCTGCTTATTGTAATAACTTGAAATTAAGTGTTCTGAAGTAGGGGAGAACAACCCAACATGTAAACCATCACTTAAAACATAGTCATTTTGAGCTAATCTTCTTAGATGATAGACTGTATATTTAGGGCGGCTCATGGCTGTTGACATATACTTGAAAACTTTTCATTTCACCACAAGGAGCCCTTTCTCACTTTTAATTATGGCATAAGAATAAATCTTATCAAGATTTTCAACCCAGGAGTCCTTTTTGTTAACCCGGTGGCAGCTTTTCCTTTGTGGCACCCCATGGCATTGAGGACATGGGATGGCGATGTAGCTCATTGTCACATTTTTTCCTGATGCACCTCAGTTTTATCTTGAGTCTGCATGCACTGAGGTGATATTTCTGGCTTCAGATGATAAGCTCAGATTCCCTCTGAGAATTTTACAGAAGCAAACTTGGAGCAAGGCTTCAGTTAGGCTGTCACCCGTACAGCTTACCCCATCATTCTTGGAACTGCATTCTAAAGAAACGCTAACTGTCCAGACTCCTCCTTATGCACACTCACATACAGATAGCTCTAACCCTACATGATTGGTATGAGATTGTCGTCCTGCTGATGCGCTCAATAATTGTCTGTTTCTGTACACAGCCTTTTGTCCAGCCCCGAGGTACAATTTTTAATGTGATTGCTTGTCAAAGATTCGATAATTACAGAGTCGGCATGGCAATAGCTAATACAGAGGTCTTCGTATAGAGCTTAAACTAGAGTAAGCTGGAAATGGCTTATTAATTGTAAACAGGAAAGCAGCTCAATTTCACAAAAAAGACTCCTAGAATTACCAAAAATGGAATGTATAGGTCTCTTATCAGTTCTTTCTCCTTCCTCAGGGAAAATCAGCTTTTAGTTTCTCTTGACAATTTGGGGATTATTCATCCAAGAGAAAAATAGCTAAGGAAATGAATACGCAATCCAGAAAAGAAAAATATAGGGGACCAATAAGTATAAGTATTCGACCTTATTTGTAATCAAAGAAATGAAATTCTACAATAAAAAGTCTGTGTTAACCTAGTAGAGTAAAAAAAGTTTAAAAGAGTAAGAATCTCCAGTGTGGAGGGCACAGTGGGCATAAACTGATAGTATCTTGTCCGGAGCAGTTAGGCATGGTACCAAAATACCAAGACCTTTTGACCAGGCGAATTTGTAGGAGAATGCCTACCACAGCTCTGTGCTTTATAATAGGACAAAAGGCTGTAAGTAACTTAAATGTTTGTCATTAGGGGGACAGTTAAATAAAGGACTACTCTTCAGTCATTAAGAACAATGAACTTCTATTTTTTTTTTTTTTTTTAGATTTTATTTATTAGAGATCACAAGCAGGCAGAGTGGCAGGCGGGGGTGGGGGTGGGTGCAGGCTCCCTGCTGAGCAGAGAGCCCGATGTGGGGCTCGATCCCAGGACCCTGGGATCATGACCTGAGCTGAAGGCAGAGGCTTAACCCACTGAGCCACCCAGGTGCCCCTAAACTTCTAGATTTATATTCTTAGATTACTATACAGTAGTATAGTCCAACATATCCATGTAATACATAACCCACGATGGATAAGTGCGTGTATATGTTCTAAGATAAGTATATATTAGAGTATTCCTTTTCGTATTTTTTCCTTGTTGTAAGGGTAGTGATAATGGGTTATTTTACACTTAGGAAAAAGATTAAATGAATTACAAAATGAAGAGAACCCAACAGTGGCATTCAAGTGGAAGCAGTGTCCATTCTTCTAAACATGATGCCTCCTCATCACTTAGACATGCCCAGACTTTTCTGTAATGTAAACATGTGGCTTTGCCTAATGGCTTTATCTAAAAAATTTAAATAGTACCAATTGGGAGCAGACAAACTAAGGGACTTCTGCCTGTGGGAACTCAAAGGATTTTGTTAGCTGTGATTGGAAACATTCTCCCACTAGCAGAGTCATTCATGTATGTAATAAATAGAAAGTACTGTCACTGTGCTAAGTTAGCGTCTGGGTAACTTTAAAGAAGGACCTGGACAAAGGCACACCATACATACCCTGTCTGGTACGTGTCAGCCCCTCTAAACAGGCAGAATGCTAGACTAGCAAAACAGGAAGCTACTTCTACTGAAATAATGGGTTTATTTTTGTTGTTACAATTGTAATGCAGTTCTGTTTTTAAACTTACAATCAAGTGAGTTTGATGTAGTTGTCAGACTTTTACAACATCAACTGCATCTCTCCCACATTAGCTGATCTGCCAAGGAATGGAACTCATACAGCCCATGAGAGGGAACACGGGATTTGTGTGCAGTCTGGCTTCATTCTGGACCTGGAGCCCTGCAGACTACGATGCTGTGATTCACTCCCTCTTCGCATCTGCCTGTCTCCTGTCCCCCGTCTTGTTGGTCAGCTTCACTGGCTGAACGTGCCATCTCCCTGGTTTGCTCTTTTATATACTTAGGTTTAGAAAAATTTTGTTGAGCCGGCACTGATTTTCGACCTGAGAAATTAGAAGCTATGAAATCTTTATTCCAAAGTAAGACAAAACACTGATCTTTTACTGCAGTCAGTTGTGACTTTCCTGGTCTGTATGATATGGGGTTTCCATTCCTGCTGATGTCAGTTCCCTGAAGGAGATGAATTTAGTAGGAGTGGTTCCCCAAAGGGGGAAGAAAGGAAATTACTGGCTTTTCTCTCCCCACAAGAACAATCTAGAGAAATTAATCCTTTGTCCACACCTGTCCCCTGCAAGCAAAGGGCAGCACTCCCTAGAAGACGGCACAGTAAGGAAGTGTATGACGAGGGTGACTAAGGCTGACTTTGGATTTGTCCCACAGAACAAGAGCCGCATGTTCCGGGTGCAGTTTAGTGGAGGGTCCAAGGAGCAGGCGCTGGAGCACTGCTGCAGCTGTGTGCGGAAGCTGGCCCAGTACGTGCCGGTGCAGGCGCCCGACCCAGTGGTCCAGGAGCTCCCGCCGAGTCCCCGCCCACTGACGGCGGGTGAAAGCCAAGGGAAGGACTGTGTGCGGCATGTCCCCTTGCAGCAGGGGGTAAGTAAGCAAGTGTGTTGGCTCTGGGAGAAACCTGACAAGGTATTCTTTTGAGGGGTGGGGGCAAAATCACAGTGGAATTTGTTGAGTCTGTCTGGTTTGTAAGTTAAAAGGTACCTAATGTTAAGTGACTCACTTAAATTGAAGGGTGACCGTCACTGTAGCTACCTAGCATCCTAGAAATTAGAGCAGCCAGGAGTCCCGGCTGTGTTCTGGGTGTCACTGTAGACCGTGGTCCTCAACGTATGGTCCCTGGACTCTTCCCTGAGACCCTTTGCCGGGGTCCATAAAGTCATCCTTGCTTTTATAATAATATGACATCATTTGCCCTTTCCGTTGTTGTATTTGTGTTACCTGACAAAAGAATTGAGCAAAGCTACTGTCACCTTAGCACAGATCAAGGCAGTGACATCAGACCGTGCAGGGAGTCAGCACAGTCTTCCGCAGTCACTGGCGGCGAGAACTCACGCACCCACCTTGCACTCGGAAGCGAGGTGGGGAGGCACCTGAGCCGCCCCACTGCGCCCTGAACCAGCCCCGCTTCCGGAGCGCCCCTGGAGCACTGTTAGCGCCGGAAACGGCGGACAGACCGCCACAGCCCAGGCTCACCACCCAGGTGAACCTGGTATTCGGTGGGCATTTTCTCAAATGAAGTGAGTCTGTCCTTATCGGAAAATGACTAATAGTATTTATCGACAGTGATGAAATTAAGCTTCTCAAGCGAAGACTGGAATCTTGGAACAACTTGTATCTGCTGCTCGACTGTCACAGTTCCCGACCCAGCCGACTTCTCTGATAGTGCTACTTGTGAACATGGGTGTGTTTCTTTTTTTAGCTATAATTATATGACAGAAAGTTTCAACATTTTGGAAGATCTGTATAGTCCGGTGAACCAGTATTTTCCAAGTGACCAATCCACGATGCTACAAAATCATGCATGGATAGAGATCTGGTCAAAGTGTACAAAATAGTCCCGTGGTTTTAATAACAGAAAGTGTAACAAGTTCATTGCTATGATTTCAGACTCTGTTAACAACTAACTTTTAAAGAACCTATCTTTTGTTGAGTTTTAATGTTCTATCAAAGAATATCCACCATTATCTGAAAAGGCTGTTTTAAGATACTTCTGCCTTTTCCACCAAATAGCTGTGTGAAGCCAGAGTTTCCTCATGTACCTCATCCAAAGCAGCAGATTGAATGTAGAAGGAGATACGAGAGTCCAGCTGTCTTCCATTAAGCAAGACATTCCAAAGATTTGCGAACTCATGACATTTTTGTTTTAGGAAATAGGTTTTTTTTTTTTCATAAAAACACTTCTAAGAACATACAATGGGTTCATTTTTAAAAATGACTCAGTATTTTAAATTATTGTTTCCATTTTTAAGAGATCAGAAATATATAATCCAAACAGAGGCTGTCTGAGGGCCTCAATAATTTATCTGTGTGTAAAGGGGTCTTGGGATCATAAGTCGGAGGATCACTGTTTCAGAATTTCTCCTGGAAGGACATTTTCTAGCATTTCGTTGGCCTGATCCCAAATGTTGTTAGCATAAGCATCTACCTGTGCTCTTGAGAAGAAATTCCAGTTTCAAGCTGAGTTTTTATTAATTTTCTACTTTGAGAAATTACTTTCCAAACCTGACTTTCTTCCCTTCGTCCTGTAAGAGCCCTCAAACCACTGGACTGAGACGGTTCATTGTTGCTGTTTTGCCACCAAGTTTCTGGTTCAGAATTTATGTAAGCTGAACATAAATTTACATTATTTTTCATAAGGTCTTTTTCTTTGAACAAGTGCTGACTTCCTCCTGGATGTGCTTAGTTTGCCAAGTAAGATTTTGTATTAGAATTCTTTCCCTTCGTCTGTTTCTGTCTGACCTTCTTTGAGAAGATGTCTTCATGCTAAAGCTCCATTTCTTAAAAACCCTGGATCTCGTTTCAGGGATTTTGCCACATCAGCTCCCGCTGTATTAAGAATCCCTTCCCTACAAATGGGATGGAGTGGTTTATTACTTAGTACTTTATTGCTCATAATCCTTTGCCCCCTAAATAGAATATCTTCTTTTGTTGGTTTCATTGATCCATTATGCGATTCAGATTATGGTACCCAGTGCGTGGGATGGGACAGGAAGCAAATAGGCTCCTAGAATCTGGGTCGTCTGGAATGCCTTATAAAGGGCAACAAAGATGCGTCAGGCTAGAACCTAACCAGGCTACACAATTATCTGAATAGAAGATAAACTGAGGCTATAGCATGGAGTAGCAAACACAGGCTGAGGGTTGTGAACTACAGAAGCAGATGGAGGCTCTCCCTCTCCGATTTTGAAGGCTGGTCCCAAATATCTAGGTAGAAGTATCCGCAAAGTGGCTAGAAATTTTTCATCTCTTTTCTTGATTCTGTCTTCAGGGACTTTTCCAAACTGTAGTTTGGTGTTATATGTGACGTGCTAGGACCACAGGCTGCGGCATCAAAATGGATCTGGGTTTGAATCCTGACCCTATTAGTGGCTGTGTGATCGTGGGAGTCCCTGAACCCTATCTGTAACACGGCAAGATGGAAACGTTCTATGTTTATGGATGTATATGTATATATATACACACACACAGATGTAGTACAACACCTGGCAAACATCTAGACAATGTCACTCATGACCATCACTGTCAGTACTGTTACCCCCCCAGATCGTTCCCTTGCAGATGGACAAGTTCAGGTGCTAGTTAGTTAGCCAGGATCACAACTCCAGAGGAGCCATAATAAAATGGAGTGTCTGAAGCTGCAGAGCAGAAGACAAGATAAAACCACTGGGTTAATTTGACACGGTGTAGACACCATGAAGCACTGCCTAGAACATTCTAGTCTTCCTAATGGCAAAACATTCCCAGGTTTGCCCGTAGCTGCTGTTGTGCAAATGTGGTACCATGTTCCCTTTCTCAGAATCCATCTTAAAGAGTTGCAAGCTGTGGCCAAGTTCTAGTCATCATGCTGCTCTCTTGTATTCAGGTGTGTCATCTTCCTAAGAACTACATACACACATGTATATGTATGTATATGTGTATGTGCATATATGTATATATATGCACATACATATACATATATATATGGGGGGGGTCTGAAATAGTTACCTTCTTTGCAGATAGAGATAATTCCATGTCTTTCTACTTCAAGCTCTTGAGTCCATTTCCCAGAGAATTTTGTTTTTACTTTACCTCATCCTTGTAATTTTGCTAACTGTGGCTTAACTGTTTCTCACCCTGAGAGTTTCTAAGCCAACCTAGTCCACCCCGAAGAGAGGGGCACAGGAAAGAGCATGTAGCTGCTCGGTGAACTCTCCTTTGTCAATACAAGTCTGGAAGAAGCAAACAGCAAGTTACTGTGTGCACAGAACCTTCTAAGTCTACACACTTGAGTGGAGGACAGTCTAAACCTGAGCCGCCCTACTAGCCTCAGGTGCTACCCGCACACTTGGCTACTGTTCAGTGTTTATGCAGCACCACATTTGGTTGATGTCTGTCCCAGTTGTCTGAGGAACATGATGTGAGCTGAGCTGGTACATATCCTAGGAAAGCGTCACACACTGGAGCCAGGCATGAGAGTCTGACTTTTATTTTCACACGTGAGGAAACTGAACAGAGAAAGGGGCTTTACCTATGTACTTCTGATTCGAGTCCCTTAACCTTTTTGCCATTTGTAGTACTCTTGACTAGTTTTCTCTTTGTTCCTTACTTCCTGTCACCCTACCTTCGTCTTTGATGCTTCCAGATGTACTTTTTTCTGAATACCTACTGACCAGTGATGGTCAGCTACCGCATAGGAGGAGACAAAATCTGGCACCCCTGACTTCTGGCGTCCAGAACATACTGCTGAGAGAGGCACCACCAGCTCACATCTCAGGTGGGCACGCCTGTGTGCGATAGCCACAGGTGGTCCGAGCCTTGGTGGACTTGCAGGTGTGTGACTAGGAAGGAGGGAGCAGGGCGTTGGAAACCGTGCTTTTAGGTAGAAGCAGCCTTCCAAGCCGTTCGGGCCTCGGGCCGCCTCCTACTCTGTGTGGATTTTATTTGCCTGGAACACATCCCCTGTGTTCTACCCAAACAGTCCCCTCACATAGTAGATTCTTGTGAAATGCATGGATTCTGGAGCATCTCCTACTTCCTACCTAGCATAGAGCCTCCCTTTAGCTCACCCCCCACCAAGAGCCTGAATTCATTTACCTGCTTCCATTCCAGCACTGCTTGGGTTGCATTATAATCACTGTTTCACTTGTTAGGTTCTCACTGGGCTGTAGGTTCTTGAGGGCTGGACCTCTGCCCTGTTCTCTGTGGCCCTTTCCCTTTCTCACCCCAGTGTCTAGTAGGCACAGACATTGTTGAATGAAGATACCTTGTTATTTTACTCAGAAGAACGCATTCTCTTAGAATACCTAAAAAGATTTTAAGTCTTATTAAAAGCATATGGTTATCTTGAAATTAAATGGTGTCCCCTCCCCACACGCACTGCCCCCCTTCCCCCTGCCCGGTTTGCTCTTCTGCTATGATGATGTATTACTTGAGTCATAACTCTCAGAAAGGAACAGATCATTACCAGAAGCTGGGCAGGTCGCCTGCCCTGTGGGACGAGCTTGTGGGCTCGAGCCAGGCCTCCAAAGCCTGGAGCGCATAGTGGTGCTGGACAGTGGGAAGTCCTAACAGCCTAGTAGTAGACATGGAGGAACACATACCAGGCACGGCGCGGGGAGCCTCAGACTGAAACTGTCTGTCCTCTACTCCCTCGCCCAGCTTAAACCAGGCACACTCCACGGGTGATGACTTTACACCCTTTACTGACACTTTCTTTTTACACAAGCAGACGTGCTGCCACTCCTGTGATGGCCGGTGGCATTTGCGATTACATTCAGCTCGTCCCCTAACTGCAGCCGTGTCCTTGCAGCCACCCCAGAAGCCGGAGAAGCCGCAGCCATGTGGACCGGCCAGCACGAGCGCTTCCGGAGGAAGGACCTCAGTGAGTCACTTAGCTCAGGTAGAGCCTATTTTCCTGTTGTTTTCCTTGGTCATGAAAACAGTGATCCTGAGGAATCTGCTTCCCCATGGTCACCCCTTGTGGAAGAGTAAGCGAAGATGCTAGTGTGGAAGCTGGCGATGACTGAGGCGCTTGGGCCGATGGAAGAGCTGCCTCCAGGGAAGGGCAGGCAGGGCGGGCCATGCCTTTGGCCTTAGCGGTTCAGTGTGGAAGATAACGGATTTAATTACCACTTCCCCAAAAGAAAGAGTAGAAGGAAGTACTTCCACTTAATTTTGGACATGAAACTTGAGAACTAGTCTAAGACAAATATCAATATGAATTTGGAATCAGATCAATGATGGTTTCTGTAGGGACAAACTTCCGATGCTGCGATCTCAGCTAAGGATGTGTGGAAACCCAGGAGGATTCAGCCTGGTTCGCACAGACTAGCTTTCAGACATTCCTCCCTCCCCTTGCAGTTAGCGGTTACCAAAGAATCCCACAAAATCTGTTCATTCAAATTCGGGGTCACTTGATGCCTCCTCTGCTGGAAGCTCCTGGAGACCTGTCTCCTCACTGTTTCCCTGCTGTGCTGGACAGCACGCGGTCAGGCTAACAGCTTCTGCCTTTCATACAGTTCTGCATGGAAATCATCAGTATGCAAGGATAATTTTTTTTTAATTTACTTTAGAGCACGTATGAGGTGGGGGCGGGGAGAGGGAGAGAATGAATCTCAAGCAGACTCCACGCTAAGCGCAGAGCCCAGTGTCAGGCTGGATCCCGGGACCCTGACATCATGACCTGAGCCAAAACCAAGGCGCCCCTGCCTTTCTTTTTAAATGTATTTATTGAACTGTGCTAACAATGGTAGAAACAGAAAACACTGGTGTTTTCTCCGTCTGGCTTATCACTACTAACTCAGTCATAGAACTAACGTGGACAGTCGTAGAACTAAAAAACTTAAGAGGAAAGAAGACTAAGAATTCATGTCTATTCCTTTTAATAACTCAAGCAGCCATGACAAAATCAAAACTAAACACAAACCTAAACGCCTCTGTCTAGCGGCAGATCAGGCTACACAGTGCCCCAGTATATAGCCTCCTATTTGCATTGTGGCTAGAGGGTAACTGAATGAGTGGCTGACGACAGGAGAGCCACACACAAAAAAACATGGAAACAGGGCACGGTGTGATATCCTTCTTCAGGAAATGTCAGTTGATATAAAAGGTATTTCTTAGCCCAATTTATTTACATAGTAACTATACATATGTAAGTATTTGCATATTTACATAGTATGGAAGCAGGTACAAACAAGAGAGAGCACCAGGCCGGCCGCTCAGGTTACTCGTTTGCTCTAAACTTCTAGACAAGTCATTCCATGAAGATAAGTGGGTAAAACTTTTAGAAATCGATATAGCCACATAGATCAAATTTCATGTTCTGTCTTGTTACCTGTAATTCCATTTCAACTACACAATCATGCATATAAGGATGCCCTTCACAGTATTGATCACAGATACAAGATCAGAAACAACATAAGTGTTGACTAATAGGACACTAAGTGGTTTTAAGTGTGGCAGAACCGTAAGTGGGATAAAAATGCAGCCGATAAAAGTGACACATATCCCTGTCTGTTGCCATGGAACAATATTAGCAGTACAGAAGTCTTCAGAAGGCTACAAAGCACCATGGTTGATTTTCTTGTCGTGAATACAAACAAAAGTTGGAAGGAGATACACTAACCTGTTAACAGTGGCTCTCACTGGAGAGCAGGGCTCCATGTTACTTTCACATTTTCTCTTGAAGCAGAGTCTGAGAAGCTGGTTTGAATTTAGAAAAGTAAATGTCTATTACAGATCGTGTCTAGGGAAACCTCAGTTGTATACACATACACCAAACCACGCCATCCACAGAAAGGGCATAAAACCACTCACCTAGGAGGAGTGTTAGGAGTCAAAGCAGCAAGCGCAGAGGGAACACTGCAGAGCTGGAGCCCACAGTCTCACGTGATGCTGTGGGCTCCAGTGTCACCGCACCGTCCAGACTGCCAGGTCCAGTAGACTTTAATTTGTACTCTCGGATCTAAATAGTGGCAACTTACTCACCTGGTTTTAAAACACTGCAAATTACCAAAGACATACAGATGGCAATCCATCAAGTGAAAAACTTGCTCGACACTGTATGACCTCATCTGTGACATTTTGGAAAAGGCAAAGCTACAAGGTATGGAGAAGAGATGAGTGGTTTGCCAGGGGTTAAATGTTTGACAACTAGAGTGGAGGTGGTATGAAGACATTTTCTGGGCTGGGGGGTGGTATGGAAAGGTCTTGTCTCTTGACTGTGGTGACAGTTACATGCTCCTCTCCCTGTCCAACTTCATGAGTAAGACTGGAAAGAGACATCAGAGTTAATTATGTCCCTTGGATGGTCAGTTTGTGACTTTAATTATGTTCAAAACCCACTTCCCACACGGTGAACTGCTCATACCCATTCATCTATGAGGTTTGGGAAAGATGAACAAAGCTCATGCATTTCATTCATTGACAACTTTATCAGTCCACAAAATGTCAGCACGGTACTCTTCATTAAAACAGGATCTTAACTTTGTAAATCATTTCATTAATACATTTGAAATACTCAGGGATACAAGTTGATATCACTTCCTATGTATATTTAGAAACGTCATATAAAGGAACCCTATAAAGCTGGTAAACGCTAATTTTTGGTATATGTTTCCCTAATACTTCCTTAAAGCAAAGTTTTTCTGTGTTCTATTCAGGCTGTTGCTTTTGGGTATACTCTCTAATAAACTACTCTTCTGAAATCCCCACAGTCTCTCCTGGTGTCAGGGGAGCGGCTCCCGGTCTGTGAACAATCTGCGTGGGACGCGGAGGAGTTAGGCCCTTTTCTACGCTTGTGCCTCATGGATCAGAATTTTCCCGCGTTTGTGGAAGAGGTAGAAAAGGAACTCAAAAAGCTGACAGGGTTGAGAAATTAACACTCCAACAAAGGAAGCTGAAAGCACTTAAAGTGCTTCCTCCTAAGATTAGATACAAGAATAAAGAGTATTATTCCGAACACCTTTTGTCAATGTTTTATTTTTAAAAACAGGTGAATCCACTTTTTTATACATCATTGCACTTCAACACAAAACACAAGTACATGCATCTATGGTTACACACCGCATGAGAACCCTGCCGGGCGAGAAAATCTACACTCAACCGTTAAAGCAATGTGAAAAATACAGTGTCAACCCCGGAGGAGAGCGAGTTGCATAGAATACCATGCGAGAACATTTCAAGGTCATTGAAAACAAAAGGTAAATTATAAAAGTTTGCCTTAATTGAATGTACAATAAGATTCAACACATCAGTGCAAAAGGATTTAAGAATTTACATGGTTTAACAAAAAAGAATCACTTAAAAAGCAATCATACATATATACTGCAATTCAATATATCCATTCAGTGGAGCGTTCCAGCTTCTTACCAAAGTCGCAGGTTAAGCCCTTAGAACTACAGATTTCAGTTTATATTACTCATCTTTATGTACCAGAACTGCACAATTTCCTCATCTGACAACATACAATAAGGAATGAATATCAGCAGCTAAAAAATGAAACAAGCATTTATTTTATTTTGGATTTCTCCCACCCTGAAAAATATAAATATATATATGTATATATTTATATACTGTATATATCTGTAGGTTTTGCTGTACTTTACAAAAATGTTTTCACTCGATGGCAGCAGTGCGATTGAGAGCTTTGCCAATTTAACAGCTGCGTGAAGTAAAAAATGGCGCATGCACGATCCGATCCTGAGGACCTTTTCACTTCTACTTAAATATTTTAACAAAGGGGGGAAAAAGCAACATTCACAGCACATCAAGCCCAAAATAGTTTACACCTTCTACACTGAAGCATTGTTTAAAATGAACCTGACTAGGTCACCCTTACAGGAAAGGCTAAATAAGGCATGCTTTAGACAGTCGTCGTGGTGTTGCTCACTTGAAAGGGGAGAGAACCAAAGAGGTCCAAGCAGAAAATTTAGCAGGTCATGTTGCCACCAGTTTCAGGAACCTAAAGATCTGTAAAGAGACAGTATGTGGAAATTAAAAGGGAATATGCACCACCACTGAAGACTACACCAAGTGCCACATCAAACAAAGCTTTGGTTCAGACACATGCTCAGGGATGTGGTGTGAAATTCTGATCTCCATGTGCCTACGTGGAAGGCCCTCCAGCCCAGCTGTGCCGGCCACCGTTCCTGCCTGGCCCTCACGAGCAAAGTGGAATTAACTGGCCTCTGGAAATAATCCACACAAGGTGACAATTTTTACCTTTTTAAAGATATGGTTAAATAGTGGTGCAGTCTTTCTAAAACACCACACATACTCTGAAATGGCACTTACAGAGATCTGTGGAACAACACAGCTGAAAATGTTCCTTTCCAGTGGCTGCACTGGACGGAGGACAGAGAAAGAACTTGTTCCATCAGTACTGGCTGCTCGGAAATGAACTACCAAGATCCCACAACGTGATGCCAACTACTGAAGCATCTGTAGCAAGGTCAACAGAGGCACATTCATTGGAATATAATTTTTAAAATTTCTAAAGAAGGACATACTTACATTATAAGCAGTATTTAATTTGTGTTTCTCTGGCGCAAGTTTTTATCTTTGTGATTGTTGGTAGAGTTGGTTTTCCTTTGGAGGAAAAATTGCATTATAAAAGTTAAACTCAAAGTAGCAACTCTTGAAATTATAACACATGGAAATACAGGGATTCTTTCACTTACTACCATCCCTGGTGTAAGAAGAAATTTTACTGCGTACTAATGCGTGAGACCACTCTCTCCATAAAGTGCCTACAGATCTCCGAGTAATCCTTTTGACTCCCAAGATACAATTTTCAGGTACCTCTCCCTCTGATTTATGGACTATAATTACTATAAAGGTAAAAACTGTAGTTTCTTCTCTACTGAACACCACAGTCTCTTCTCAAACGATAACACATGATCACATATGGGCAGTGCTGTGCCCTCTGGCACTTAACCAACTTGGGCAGTTTGCCTGTCACTCCTTAGTCCGCAACTCTAGGAGGTTCTGCTTATCTCGGACGGATTCAGAGTCCGCAGTACCGTCTCCCTCGGACACACGCAACCGTTGAGGGAGCCAGGCAGCTTACCGGTGCTACAGTTCCGCTGGAGGTGAACAAGACTGGAAGTCTCTGATACATACTGGTGACTGCCCCCTGCGTTACCAGTTTGAGCATATAGGATGCGCAAAACTTTATTCCTGCATGGCATTCCACTTTATGTTGTTAGAAAAAAACAAAATTATACTGCCTGTCCTGGGAATCAAATGGTCGGTCAGCCCCAACCGTGCGGCTAGCAAGGTCTACACTACGACACTCACTTCCACTCACTGGTTGCCCACAACCTTTGCTACTCCATTGGATTACACTGCAAATACAAAATAAACTACTGAATCAATGTCCAATAAAATACTTACATTGGTCCAGCTGGTTCATCATCTGTAAGGTGTTCAGATTTTTAATAATCCATTGAAAGGAGAAGAAAGGAGAAAATCGTGAGACTCTACATAAGAATTAACAGAACAGCAAATGGCAAGTGGCAAACATGGCTATTCATAGCATTTATTCAAGGCCATTCCATCTGGAGGTGCAAAAACACTCATGGAGTTATTACTTCTAGATTCAAGTTTTTAATGGCAGGTATGTTGTTTCAATGGTTTTAGTTAACACTTTGAATGCTTGTCATGAAAAACTGCAACTGTAGCGGACAGATAGGCTGCAATATTATTATACTCATCTTGTCCCCAAGTTCCAGTGGTTCACTCTTAAATAGATGAGAAGACAAACCAACATTTCAGTTGTAAAATCCTGCTGTTTGTTTTCTTGGGGTGAATGCGTGTACAGTTTTGGCTCAATCCTGCAAGGTAGATGGATGTGTATGTTCCATACATTAGCCACACATCCTCACTTCCCCAAAGGACACTGCTCTTGCTCTTCTGTAATCTTTAGGAGAGTCTTTCATCTGGAGAAAAGATTGAGGAAGAGGAAGCCACAATAGTTCAACCTAATACTGGGTCAGCCCGGCCGGGCTATGCCCGCAACAAGTGTATGGGTACCAGATGTTCCGTGACACACCAGGGAGAGCTGAATAGTGGTGACATCCCTCTAGAAAAGACTTCAGACAGAAAGACAGGCTCAACTCTTGAGCCCTGGCCAAAACCAGAACCGAAATCCAGATGAGCCATGAGATTTTTTTTTTTTTTTTTTTTTAACCAAAAAGCTTAGATTCTCTGAGTTTAGAAGCCTTCTTAAATTGGTATTTCACGATTGTGATTTGTAAGTTTTTCTTTCCTGTTTGTGGACTGAGGGCAACTTGGTCCCTTTAGGCAGGGAAGTACATACATGGAATGTTTGTTTTAAAGAGGCCCACAAACGGGAGGGAACAGTAAGTGCTCTTAGTTTCTTTCTGTTTTACATAAGTCAGGTAGACTAAATGATTCAGAACAGTTTGGTTTCACTGAAGGCTTCCAGAAAAACTCTCAGCAGGATTCCACAAGGGGGCTTGGTGCACATGAAGCAGTTATGGAGGTCACAGTCTCCGTGTAGGCATCTGCAGGAGCACACGTCAGGAGTAATGTCTGTCACAGGGAGACATTGCTCCACCTGTTCCTTTGAGGCAACGGAGAGGCAAAGCCACTGCCAGCACACACAGTGACTGGAGCAAAAAAAGATTGAAAAACAAAAACAAAAACGAAAACAAACTAACCACAAACCAACGACTTGTCAGCCAGAACAACAGGCGGCGACACGCCAGTGTCCACGGGCTCTACCACAAACACCGCACGCTCTCGGCCAGGTACAGAGAACAAACTAAGACTCAAGGACACCCAAGACAGCTGCGTGCCGTGTGCGCAGTGGAGATATACGGGACAAACCAAGACTGAGACACAAGCCCAGCCTACATCCACTGGCACCACAACGCCCTACGCTCTCAGCATCCAGGCCAAGCCAGCTCAGCTACATGCCAGGAACTAAGCACTTCAGGGACTTAAAGGAAAAGACCCAGGAGCAAATTTAGAATAGTTTCAGTGCTCTGGCTGTGCACCGGAAAACAGAACATTCTGGAGCAAGATAACTGACTAGAATATCACCAGTCTACACCCAGCATGAAAAGAAAAAGCAGGGGAGGGAGAATCGCGATAGCCAAGCTAATCTCCTCAAAGCATGACACTGTCCGCACTGACCCAGGCACTTTACACGCAAGCTTTTCTTTCCTTTGGTGGCAGAGGGGTAGGCCCTGCTGTCTGCCCAGTGACGTCATCTTCCAGCCCAACAAGCTGGTACCGTGCAAAGGGCTGCATGTAGGGATTTTAGCAACAGCGGCTCTGGTGCAGCTGCCATGCCTGCAGGTGGGAGCAGGTGCTGCTCACACTAGTGTATGGATCTCGCATCGTCTCTCCCCCCAGTGCACGTTTACAAGGAACCCAGAAAACAGTCTCATGTCTCCTACTGTCCTGGGCTGAGTCACTATCTGCAAGCACCACTCTTCCTTCACGAGTCAGACAAAACAAAACAAAAAACAAAACAAAACAAAACAAAACAACAACCTGACCCTAACAGGGAAATCAGGAGAGAGGAAAGAACAGAACTACAGAAGAAAAGGTACGAAAATCAAAAAGTAAATGAGGATTAAACAGCAAACTGAAATCCAAATTAGTTGTGAAAGTGAATGAAGTAAACTTGAAGAAAAGTGTTAACATTATGAACTGTGCATCGTATAGACTGAAGCGGAGATTAAACAAACTCCAAAAGCATGCATATCGCTCACTTACCACCATGTTTTAAGGGTATGATGCAATTGAGGGGGGAAAAAAAAGAAGTCATAGTAACCGACAAATATCAACATACCCCCAAACCCTCAGGCCAAAAGATAGCGGCTTAAACTGGCTCTCCTCTTCGCCTGGGATTACTCACAGCCACTGGCTAGATGGGAGGAAGAGGACTGGGGAGAAAGGGAACAAGATGCTTCTGGAATCCGTCTGAGGAGAGTGAAGTTCCTGGTGGAACTGCCATCTTCCCAACTAGTTGTGCTATGGCGCTCACTCCGCCAGATCCCATCGCCTCACCGTCTGGAAGGTGCTCTGCGATGCCCAGTACACAACGCGTTACCTGATAGGGCACCACCTCGAAAAAGATGGCTTTTCAGTCAAAGTGACCAAGAGTTGACTATCTAGTCAAAGCTTTTTCACTGCCTTCCTCTCACTGAGGATGGGGTTTTCTAGTTTCTAAACCTGCTTAAATCTTGCCTCATCTCCATAAAGCAGCATTAAACCAGAGAGATTAACGGTCACATCTAGCCTTTCATATTTAGTCCTACTGTATTCTCTCCACAAGGTAACTTGTTACTGACTCAGATGACCCCTAGTTAGGAGACGATTTTAAAAAGTCACATTTCTTTTCCAGCATTCCCGGCCGGCTGAAAAGCTTCACATGTTCCCAACTAACAGATTTTTCAAACATAAGAAAAGCTCTTGTTTGTAAAGTGTCTAAAAGAGTCTGAATGTATCAGAGCCACTAAAAATGGTCCCCCTAAACCCCCAACTATCTTCTCCACCAGTAACTTAAGGAGGAGTCCCTTTGAACTGCTAATAAAAATTGTCCCCTGAATGTGAAAACAGAAAACTCTCTGATGCCGCCACTTCTTTTCTTAAATCAGCTCTTCTTGTTTTCATTCGAGGTCACTAAATGTAGAACTGAAGGCCCCAACAATGAGGCAGGCTCACACCGCATCTCCCCCGGTGACTGGGGAAGACAGACTTGAAGCATACTCGCGCGCACACTAATCCCTCCACGGGTTTCGTCAGCAGAGAACCAACACGGAAGGTGTGCTCCAAGCACGTGAGCTGTAGGACGGATAGAAGGCTAAGAGGATGCCGGCTCGATCTAGTCTTCTTAGATAATTACCATTTAACATTTTCAGAGAATGTAGTCAAGAAGTGAGTAAAGTGAAAAAACAAAGACTCTGATTTGACTCCATTATTCATCTGTTACTGAAAACACTGAAGGTAAAAGGCGATGTGCAGATAATCTACCTGTAAGACAACCTATTGGGCATCGATCCTCAAACACACCACAGCGGGGGCTTAAAGGGACTTAGCATGCATTTTGCTTATAAAATGCCCTGAGTAGAGGCGCCTGGGTGGCTCAGTCAGGTAAGCATCTGCCTTTGGCTCAGGTCATGAACCCAGGGTCCTGGGATCAAGTCCCTGCATTGGGCTCCCTGCCAGTGGGGAGTTTTGCCTCTCTCTCTGCCTGCCGCTCCCCCTGCTTGTACACACTCCCTGACAAATAGATAAAATCTTTAAAAATAAAGTGTCCTGGGTAGACTCTAGTAGACTAAGAGACAGAGATCTTTTGTTTTTTTTCTGCTGAAAGCCACTAAACCTTAACTCTAAGCATTTCCTATGTGAGAAATCTGAAACAGTATTTACTTTTCTGGGGAAATGTACTCAGACTAAACTCTCTAAGTTCGAATTAGTGCATGTGTACAGTTTTAAATTGTTTAAATTGTTCACTTAGTGCTTTTCTGGTAAGCGGCTGAGTGTCCAAGAGCTCAGATTGCCCAAATAGGAATATTGTGAGTTTTACATGAAATTGTCTCATACAAAAAAAAGTTCAGTGACTCAGAAATCATACATCTACTCTGATAGTAAAGTACCTATTTTGGCAGAGAAAGCATGTCAGGCGTATTAAAAAAAAAAAATCCATTTTCACTATGGCATAAATAAGTCAACAGCTCCACAGACGGTTATCTGACACAAACTCATCACCTCTACAACTCCAGTTTGTATTAGATAGGCAGTCCCTCTTCCTTCATTCCACACAGGAGTGCATGCATCTGTCTACGTGTAGGCTTGTGGAGGGCTGTGTGGGGAGAAAGCATATGAGGGGGTGGCCCGTACATGGGACTGCGCAGGAGTTGAGGGGAATCTAGCTGGAAAAAAGCCACAGCATAAGGAAAACTCACTGAAGAACAATCGACTTTTTTTTTCTTTAATGATTAATTCCAGGGGGACAAGAAATGAAGGGGCATAGGAGCAGGGAGGAGTTGGAGAAGAGGCAGCAGACAAGGGAGAAAACTCTGGTGCAGAAATGCTGGAGCAAGGCAGGGATGTGGAGAATGGAGCCTGGACCACGCTGGCTGTCGGGAAGGGAGTGGAGAGGAGGCAAACACTGAGATAACCCCAGCACCCCAGGTCTGTCACCCCAATTCAACAAGAGAAAAGTAAATGCTGCTTTCATTATAGTTCCTCTAAGAGACCAGAGCAAGATTTTACTTTGCACTTACCCATGTCTTTCATGTAGGATTCATCCACTGTCTATAATAATTTCGCTTAAAAGGGGGACCTTCCCTTCGGAAGCCACTCAGATCTGCTGACCACACATGGCTCCTCCACCCAACTGGCCACCACTTGCATTCAAGAGCCATGCAGCTCTAGGTGGTGGTGGTGGTGGTGGTTTTTACAATAGCTGTTCCCCATTTAGGTGTCTGTGCTTGTCAAAACCAATACTAACCATTTCTCAAATCTAACCCAAATGTCTTCCACACATGTGGGGCTGGGGGGGCGGTGGAGGAGGCAACCTGGTAATAAACCAAGTGGATTCCTAAGAGGAAGACTCAGATGGGGACGTGCTGAGCCAATGTGTCACTCTGCCAAGAAAGTGGCAGCCAGCCTTGTCTTAAAATAAAAAATCAGGATCTGAAGCCCATCTATGCCTTGTCCTACCTCTTTGCTTCTCTACCTTTCCGAACAGAAGGCTGAGCAAGGTGCTATTCTGCAAAGCGAAGAGCATTCTGAGGGGATGAAAAGCCTTTGCAGAACCGAGGCATAAGTGCTCCTAGGGAGCCAACGCTGGAAATACAGTGTCCCTTGACTCTCAGGCCTAAATGTAAGTACTCTGCCTTGGGAATCCTAATTTGTAGCAGGAAAGAGAAGAAACTATAGGAAAGATAGTACGCATGTGTGAAAATCCCAAGAAGGCAGCTCACATCATAGAACAGCAGTTCTGTGGACTTAGGAGAAGGAATGTAAAAATCCTGGGGGCGTGCTCCCCCTGCAGGGAACTGGCTCATTTATTCCCACAGGCACAGCGGCTTCCCGCCTCCCACAGGCATAGTTAGGTTCAACAATGAGCCTTTCCGGCAGCCTCACTGTAATACTTTCCTCTGCTTAGGGCAGGCAGAGAGATTTTGGAGGTGCTGAGAAGAAAGGAAAAGAAGGGGAAGGCGCCTCAAACGTGGCCTTCCAGAGAATCCAAAGCCCCCGGGCCTACCTTCAGGGCTGCACACCTTCTGAGGGAGCAGCAGCCACAGGGACACAGACGACTCTGCGGGGTGGGCACGAGCACAGGCCCAGGACTGTCGCAGCAGAGCTGGCATCCTCACCGTCACCTGAGGCCGGCCTCCACTGAACTTAGGCCCACACCCTTCTTGCCTAGTCAGTGACAGGCAAGTGGTGGTAATCGCTGGCTGGCCAATGACTTTGATGGTGATGTTACAGGGCAGAAGGGTGGGAGCTAGTCAGGAAGCCGAAAATACTACCGATACACATCTCCAGCAGCAGCTGCCCCCTGACTGTAATCGTGGGGTTAGAAATGGAATATCCACGACAGAAACAAAACAAAAGGAAAAAACCCCAAAGATCCCCTAGGACTTTCCTCACTGTAAGCATGTCCAAAAATCTAAGTTCCTTGTTCTTTCCAATGCTTACTAATTCACTGTTGTCCTGATGCCACTATCCAGTCCCACCTCTGGCCTAAGCCAGCCTAAGGGTGTCACCTCAGGGCCTGGGCTCCAGGTGTGACTGCTCAGTGGCTCGGTCTTAAAACCAGGGGCGATGGATACATCAGACTACACCATTCTTGCCTGTGAGACAGCAGAAAAGCCAAATGCTTGGTGGCTGCCTCACCAAGAACCTTGAAACCTGCCAAAGGAACCAAGCAAGGGAGCCAAAGGCTGATCTCGTTCTCAAGATCAGTCTGACTGGGCTGGGGTGGCACCTGCAGGGCTACACCAGGCAACCACATGACAACCAATGAGATACCTTCAATCTGCCTGAAAGGCCAGGTGGCCTGCAATCTTGGGTGGCTTCTAGGCTTGACCTGGATTCCCCTCAAGCTCAATCTGCCTGATGATCTGTATCGGAGGAGGACAGAGCTGAACAAAGACACGGACAGCTGCCTGTTCCCCACATGGGGCCTGAAGGGCAGATGGGACTGGGGCTTGGAGAACAGCCAAATGCAGGAATGGAGCTAATTATAGCTCGAAGGTGGCTAATCTTAAGAGGAGGGTGTGAGAAACCAGTATGAGAATTCTCCTTCTCTCCTTTTGGGACTGAACCCCAACATTCTTATAGTCCTTTTTGGGTGCTTGGAAACCATCCCAAGGATCCAACCCCAACATTACAGCTATTTTGTAGGGATGCTCTTACCGTCAGGAACTTCATCTGGCCTCTTCCTCTTCTCATACACAACAATGATCACCACAAGGATGATGATTTCAGCCAGAATTCCCAAAAAAGGCCAGAGTGGGGCCAGGTGGCTCCGTACCCTGAGGATGGTGACAACGGAGGCGGAACCGATGGAGTTGGTAGCATTACATTCATACTCGCCAGGGTCTTCTGTGATCTGGAGACCCACGATGCTCAGCTCAGTGTAATTCTCCTTGTTGATAATGAAGAAGCGGCCGGAGGTATTGACAATGTCCTGCTCAGGGGCAGAGAAAGTAAGAACACACAGAGGTCAGTGTAGGTGAATTCGTGTCCAAGACAAGGCGGCAAAGTTCTCCCTTCTTAGTAGGACTACTGGCTAGGATGAGGGAGCAGTGTCTAGGACCTTCTTTGTCCAGGTAACTCATGAGCAGCTCATTACTTGCTTCCTTTCACTATCAGTAACAGATCAGTAAGCTTCTGGCAGAGCCAGGTTAAGGCCTCCCCCGCCCAATGGTCCTCTAGACTTCTCCAACTTCTCTGAAGTGAATGGAAGAAGTCCTACCCTGTAAACTCAGAAAAGACCAACTCAATCTAGAAAATGCTACTTTAAATACAGATAAGAAACCGTAACACAGGAAGAAGATGAAGAAAAAGGGGTGTGCCCTCCATGGTCAGGCAAATATGCTAACTTAGGCCTGTCTGAGGACTTTAGAATCTGCACATCTACTTCACACTTGGTGAGTTCTGAAGTCTCCTTAAACTTCCTCTAGAAACCATACTAAGAACTTGCTCCTAGTCAGAATGGAGAAATTCATTAACTTCCCTTTCCTTTAAGAATTAGACGGTTAAAGGAAAGTTTATTCAGTCAATCAACAACTATTTACTAATGTATGTTATATGTCTCACAACCTACCAAGGGGAAGGCGAGACACAAGCAAACAAGGAGGCTGGCCTTTAGAGGGAACCAGACCTCCAAAAGGATGGTTACAGGAACGCGGCAAGAAGCCCCAACACACGGCACGTGCTGAGTACGGGGGTGGACACAGCATGAGTGGCCAGTGCCAGAAAGAGTCAGGTAAAGCTTCGGAAAAGAGCCAGCTTTTGCACTAGATGGTGGGGAGGAGAGGTGATGGAGCAGACAGGAGCGCTCTGGGTCCGTGTGGGAAGGCAGAGGCGAGAGTCCACACGCAGGGGTCTAGGTGGAGCTGGGACAGGCTTACAGCACTGGGGTGACGGCAGGGCAAAAATGGACTTGTGTCAGCAGGCGGCAGCAACTAAAGCACAATCAGAAATAGCAGAGAAGAGGGGCGCCTGGGTGGCTCAGTGGGTTGGGCCGCTGCCTTCGGCTCAGGTCGTGATCTCGGAGTCCTGGGATCGAGCCCCGCATCGGGCTCTCTGCTCAGCGGGAAGCCTGCTTCCTCCTCTCTCTCCGCCTGCCTCTCTGCCTACTTGTGATCTCTCTGTCAAATAAATAAATAAAATCTTAAAAAAAAAAAAAAAAAAAGAAAGAAAGAAATAGCAGAGAAAAGAGGTGAAGATAGCCCTGGACTGAGGTCTATCTACAGCACAGAGTGGCGCAGGCAACTGAGTGTGGGTAAGGTTAAAATGGCAAACACAGCCTTCAGAGTAAGTTATCCATGAAGCTTCATCTTGAGGACTTGGAACGCTGCCAACTTCTCTAACCCCTACTCTCCTGGTTCACTCAGTCCACGTTTTCCACTTATGATCAGAAGTGATGTCTTCTTTGATCCACAAACCTTCAACACGGGTTTTTTTTTTTAATACCATGATATGCAAGAAACTTTAACCTTTTCAATCAATGCATAAGAAGATACTGAGTGGGACCTGTCCTACTGCTACAGAATTGATGACTAGGGAGAAGCATCAAAAGTACCCCATACCCGTGGATGGAAGTACAGCACAGGGAACAGGGTCGATAATATTGTAATAATGCTGTACAGTAACAGACGGGACTACGCTTGATCACAGTAAGCACCACACTATGTGCAGAACTGTCCAATCACTGCGCTATCCACCAGAAACGAATACGACGTTAAATGTCAACTATACTTCAGTAAAATTTTTAAATATATACATAAATTTTTTTGAAGGACAGCTTTTCAAACACCATTAATCTAACTTGTACTGAGGAAGTGTTCACAGACATTTATAACTAACAGTGACTGATATTTAGGTTTCAGTATTAAGACTGTGTTATATGTTCAGATCTTCCACAGTGTTGTTGATTTTCCCTCCATCTCATCTGTCAAAGACTAAAAGTAATATATGTAAGTCTGCCACCATATAACTGTGCATCTGGCTATATTTCCTTATTTTTCCAGTTTTTGCTTCATTCATTTTGAAACTACTATGTAGCATAATAGACCATGACAGTTTTGTCTTTATTGTGGACTATACCTCTTACCACGATAAAAAGGAACTCTTTTGGTTTCATGTTTTCTAATTGAATCTTTCTACAATATTAATATTTCCATTGTTCTATTTATATACCTTCACCATATATACTTTATTCATTTTTGTTTCAACACTTCTGAACTATTTTGTTGTATGCAGATCATCTTTAAGCAACATACTGTTACATTGTTTCTTAGATCTCTGCCTTTCAGTGAGGATATTTAAAACTTTGTATTTGCTACTGCTATAATTTTTATGTTTATTGTCATAGATTATGGCTTACTTGGAAGGGGAGGTGAACCATGAGAGACTATGGACTCTGAAAAACAGTCTGAGGGTTTTGAAGGGGCAGGGGGTGGGAGGTTGGGGGAGCCAGGTGGTGGGTATTAGAGAGGGCACGGATTGCATGGAGCACTGGGTGTGGTACAAAAACAAGGAATACTGTTATGCTGAAAATTAAAAAAAAAAAAAAAAAAAGTACCCCAGAATTCTTAAAAAAAAAAAAAAAAATACAGTTCATACAAATCAGGGGCAGACCGTCCTTCCAGGGCTTATTAAAAGGGAGCCCCATCAAGCTCTCTTATGCCCAAGTCATTACCAGATTACCCCTTGCCAGTCTACAAAAGAGAAGACAGGTTGAGACTTGGCATTGCACACAGCCTTCCACCCTGCAGCTGAGTGGAACAGGCACCAAGAAAATCACTCAATGATTGGGGGTGGCAAGAAGAAAATATCTTTTTCCAGTGGTTATCCATTTAGGCAGGAGACTGGCTGGTAAGCTATATACCTCTCAACCTTGGATAAAGGCTATTTGGAGATAAGAAGGCAGAAGAGCCTATACTCCCACCATTTGAAGAGCCATGAAGTTCGAGTTTCCTCTACCTAAGAGGTTTGCCTCCTGGGTGAGCAGACCCCAGCATCTGTGGCTGGAGCTAAATAGGAAACAGAAAGGTTCAGTAAGAGGAGATCTCTCATATCTGAGAACTGGTCCTGAAAGAACTTACACAAATTCTTACAAGATCCAGGATCTGGATACCTGCCACGCAGAGGTCCCAGAAGCAGCAAAAACCAACAGCAGACTCTTGACTATAGCAAAAGTCAGACGAGTGGTATTTGTCCCCCTTCCTGCCTCACACAGAAGAAAGAAAAACCCAGAAGATAGAGTGAGGACAATCCCCACTCCCCTCAGGCTAGGGAGAGGAGACAGGAGGTAAAACTGGAAATTTTTGGATCGGACTGGACTCAACTCTTTAACAAAAAAAAGAGGTCTAAGAAAGCTATGGGATCTGCCTAGAAAAGGGATCTGTGAAATTAATGTCTAGAAAAAAACTGAAAGCATTTTATCTTCGCCCTTAACCAAGTGTAGGCTGTTCAGCAAACTGGTTTTCAAAGGCATCAACCTAGAAATTTCTTTTCTTTTCCCTATCCTTCTTTCATTAAACTTTTGTTTCCCAATTGATTTACAGCTTGAAAGCAAGAGGAAATACTACTTGATTTTAAAGGTTTTTCACAATATAACAGATAATTAAGAGTTCATGAGCGTGAGAATAGGAGATCAAAATATCCACTGATGGGGAGCCTCGGTGGCTCAATAGGTTAAGCTACTGTCTTCACGGCTCAGGTCATGATCTAGGGTCCTGGGCTCAAGCCCTGCATGGGGCTCCCTGCCCAGTGGGGAGCCTACTGCTTCTCCCTCTGCTGCTCCCCCTGCTTGTGCTCTCTGGCTCTGTCAAATAAAATCTTTTTTTTTTTTTTAAAGACTTTATTTATTTGACAAAAAGAGAGACAGCGAGAGAGAAAACACAAGGACCCCAAGAACATAACCTGAGCCAAAGGCAGACGCTTAATAACTAAGCCACCCAGGTACCAAGAAAGGAAGGGAAAGGGAAAAGGAAAGGGCCATTGAAGAATCAAGAGCTCTTTTACCCAGAGACCAGGAGAGAGAAATGGGCATTTGTCTGCCATCACAACTAAGTATTTTATTGACTTTTCAGGGCCTGCTCCAAAAGTACTCAACCTCTCCCTTCCTCATCATCCCCACTCAGTAATGGGTTTCTGAAATCTAGCCATTGTTGTTAATGTTAGAGTCCTTTTCACCACTTGACATATCATTATTGAGAGGTCATGGAGTGGGAAGAACTATGGACTTGAAATAAAAAACTGGACTTGAGCCTTCCTTGGTTCTGTCACTAATTCACTTTGGTTAATATGTAATCTTTCTGAAGAAGCAGACTAGATTATCTCTTGGTCCCTTCTGATTCTGACTGTTGACAATCAGAGAGGATGCCTGAGAAGTACAGTGCTGGGCATGCAAGGCCTGGGGACAGGAGGAATGGGTGACACCCTCCCTGACAGAAAGAGAGACTGGCCAAACATCATGAATCAGAGAGTGAGTAAGAGTATAAAACTTGGACTCCCTCCGCACTACCAAGAATCATCCCACCGACTGGAAAAGATGTTTTCTTTGACCTTTTAGGGAGCAGATATGGTCAGATTTCCAATGTCCAATGCTGCCCTTATACCTCACCATGTTGCTTCAATCCCTTATCAATACTCCCTGTGTTCTGGAATATTACTAGTAATTGCCCTGGCCGCCATGTCTTCCCCCAAAACCAGAAAGGTGTACTGAGACTACTTCAAGAGCAGTGTTTTCTTTTGGACAAATGGACTAGAAAAATAATAAAAGTTTAAGATTGGGGTTATCTTGAGTGCCTGGGTGGCTCAGTTGTTAAGTGTTTGCCTTTGGCCCAGGTCACGATCCCAGGGTCCTGGAATTGAGCCCCATGTCGGAGTCCCTGCTCTCTGCTCAGTGGGAAGCCTGCTTCTCCCTCTTCCACTCACCCTGCTTGTGTTCTCTCTCTTGCTGTCTCCTTGTCAAATAAAATTAACAAAATCTTAAAAAAAAAAAAAAAAAAAAAGATTGGGGTTAGCTATTTCAATTTCCCATCTTGAAGGCAAACCAGTCAAATCCCTTCGTAGACAGCCAGCTTTAACAAATCATGTAGGGATTCCATGCTGGACAGAGACTGTCAGTGACCTCCAAATTCAAAATGTAACTGTCTGTGACTAGAACGGGTGACCTAAGCCATGCCAGTATGGCAGGTTACAGCAACTAGTCCAGATGTCTGGACCTCCCAGGAGAAACTCTAGCACAGAAACCCAGGCAGAGAGAATCAGGGCTGCCTCCTACTCACCATGGGCATACCATTCTTCTTCTTGCGCCATATCCAGTCGGGATGCGGGTAGCCAACTGACTTGCAATACATCATGGCATCTTGCCCTTCATTCTTATTCTCACTCCGTTTATGGCCAGTGATGTCAGGAGCAGCTGTGAGAGAGTGTTCAACAGTTACCACAGGAGCCTACCTGATACAAATGCCTTACCTATGGACTCGGAGCTCTGCTTCTAATACAGCCAGTCTCTAGGCCTGTCCTCATAGTCATCTTTGATAACACGCATTTCAGGTCAGAACAAAGCAATGGAACCAATCCATCCCCTACCTCTCACCAACTGAAGCAATCATGCAGATACCAGGATTACTATACATGAAGTTCTGCTACACATGAGGTTCTCTAACCTCCTAGAAGAGGGGACACAGGCTCAACTACCCTAAATGAAATATCCTTAAAAAAATAATGCACACAGGAACTATTATCATCTCCTCTTCTGGTTTTTGTTTTTGTTTTTTTTTTTTTCTTAAAATGTCTGCACTAATAACAATTACAGATTATATCAAATGTCATATACTCCTTTAAGGAAATGAGAGATCCCTAAGATCAAACACCTAAAATCAAGTCCTACTGCAAGATACGTAAAAACAATGAATGCCCAGAGAAGCGATCTGATGAACATCAATGGGCAAGGTTCTCCCAGGAAAGAAGGAATCCAGCAAACTGGTCTTCACAAAGGGTAAGAAAGGAATAAACAAGAAATTCAACCAATGTCCCAAGAGACTTTATTAACAGTTTAAGAATCTGACCTGTACACCTGATTTGCAGTAATCTCAATAAACCTAAACTTGGAATTTCTAGATATATTAGACATTGCTAGTATTCTCTGCTTTAAGGGATCACTTACAAAGAAATAGCACCTGTGGTTTAAAAATCAGGTAAGTTTCGGGGCGCCTGGGTGGCTCAGTGGATTAAAGCCTCTGCCTTCAGCTCAGGTCATGATCCCAGGGTCCTGGGACTCTCTGCTCTGTGGGGAGCCTGCTTTCTCCTCTCTCTCTGCCTGCCTCTCTGCCTACTTGTGATCTCTGTCAAATAAATAAATAATATCTTTTTAAAAAATTAGATAAGTATTAAGGATCCAAGAAGTCAGAGATGGGGCTAATTCTTTGAATTTAGTCTCCTTTGATCTTAACTAAATTTTCCACCATACCTCCTCCTCATCAGTTACAGTAATGTGAAAGCAATAAAACTCAAAGTAGGCCAGATGTCACTTTGTTGGCCAAGATAGGAAAGAGAATCAATAAGCCTGGTCCAAATTCCAGTTTTGCTTGTTCTTTAATTATTCTGTGCTTCAGTTCTACACCCACTATCAAATGGAGGTAATTTGGACCAGGCTTATTGATTCTCTACCACCATCTACATCCAGTGTCCTTGGATAAGTAAGATTTAAAACATTCACCTTGAGACTATAAAAGCCTGTACCATTATATTATGTCATGGGCTCGTCCCATGTTCCCTTCTAAATAGCTTGGTTTTTCTTGGCTTAAAAAATGATCCAAAGTCCTGCTACTTCTCAGACTGTGCTTCCCAGCCCACTTCTAGAGGCACCTGGACAGAATGGAATGAACAAGGTCCCAAGGTGTCTCTATAGCCACTGCCTGCCCAACTGAGGCCGGCTCAGTACTAGTCAGTGTGAGGTCTTTTCTAAAAAGGATGTTATAAAAGGACACATTGTTTCTCCCCCCAGGCAACCTTCCTCACTGCAGAAGGGAGTGGGCCAGCGGGGTCAATCTTGTTCCCACCATACCAGATTTCCCCCAAAGCCACTTGGTCACTGCTTAGACCTACTGTTCCACCTGCTCACCCCTCCTCAGAGCTTTCTTCAGTCAATAAATAGTAAAGACCATCTTAAGTACTACAAGAAGCAAGCTCCATGGCAATACACTAACGAAAACACCATCGGGGAAGACACAACAAACAGAGGAGCTACCACATTTTGCTTCTAGCTGTGTTTCATGTGTTTGATTAACATTTGCTGAGCACCTATCATATGACAAATCCATCAGAGTGGTGGGGGGAAGGCCTTTCTGTTGAGGTGTTAGCTGTTGACTGTTAGCACAGTCATGAAGAAAATAAGGGAGTAGAGCACTTCTATATCCACGGGAAGAACACTCCAAATAAAAGACAAAAAAGCCTTAAGGCAGAGGTGCACTTGTTATGGACAAGGAACAGCATGGAGGAGTTTGGTTGGAGCTCAGTAAGCAAGGCAAATGGTAGAAGAGGACATCAGAGTGAATGGAGCCCAGATCAAAGAGGACTTTGCAGGCCACTGCAGTGACTTTGGCATTTACTCTTGAGTCACCTCGGAAGCCACTGGTAATACCAAGCAGGGGTATGGAATGATCTGCCTGTTTAACAGGCTCCCTCTGGCTCCTATGTAGACAACTGTGTTGAGCGACATCAGTGGAAGCAAGACCATTTAGGAAGCTGTTAAGAGTATTCCAGGCAAGGGAGAAGGTGATCTGGATGAGGGTAGTAGCAGGAAAAATTGAGGAGAATCTGATATATTTATAGGCTGAGTTAATGTGTTTATCAATGGACTGGATGAATGTAGGATGCGAGAGAAAAGAGCCAGGGATGACTCCAAAGTTTCTGGCTTGAATAATTTTAAAAGGGAGTTGCCAGTTACTAAGATAAGGAAAACTATAGAAGAATCAGGCTGTGTTTTGTTGTTGTTGTTGTTGGGTTGTTTTTATTTTGTTTTGTTTAGGGATAGAGCAATGGTGGTAGTAAAAACCAGGAGTTCAAGGTTTAGGACATGTTAAGCTTAAGATACTTCTTTAATATCCAAGTGAAGTTGTCAAGTAGACAGCTGAGATGTCCAGTCTGAAGCTCAGGAGAGTAGTCTAGGATGGAGATGGGAATTTTAGAAATCAGCGTATGTGTGGCATATTTTTCCATTTTCATCCTCCTTTGCCCCACAGAGAATACCCACTCTGGCCCAGTTATCTAACTAATACCATCAGCTTTTACCTTGGGGACTCATCCCAATATTGCACATTAGAACCACCTAGAAGGCTAAAAGTTGAGTTGGTTTATGATGCCATGGCCTCTAAGAAGTTGCTATTCTGAAAGGAGGCAGACCAGAAGGCCAAGACCTGAGGAGAAGGATGGGGATGGTCTTCACTCCTACCGTGGTGTTTAGGGAAACACCACTTCCCCTTTCCACTGATCTACTTTGGTATTCTACAGAGGCGTCTACCTACCCATGTGAACACGGCCTTAAAGCCTACTATACACAAAGACCATCTAGGAACTTAGCCACCCTCATCACACTTTGTTGGCCATATTTACATAGTGTAAACCTATAGGAAAGAGTCTTCAATGGTTAGATCTGTTACTGCTTTCTCCTTAGCTTAGCAAAAAATACCAAGTGACGCTCTGATTAGTCACCCTCGGGATGGTGGAAGTGTCACTAGTGTTGTGGGCAGAGAGAAAATTAACCCAAGCCACATCATTCTATCCCTAAGGGAAGGATTATAACAACTATTACCTTAGCCTTTGGGTCAAAGAAAAATCTTTTCACTTCTCTCTATCCTTTATGGTAGCTGCTCAATCAGAAAGCCTGCACCTCAGATGGCAGCCACATCTGTGGTGAACATTGCGTGATACATAAACTTACCAAATGGCAGAGCTGTATACCTGAAACTAATGTAACACTCTGAGTCAACCATACACAAATAGCGGGGAAAAAAGAAAGAATAGTGGGGCAGGTGGAGAAAGAAAATCTGAGCAGGACAGTGGACCCACAGCAAGAAAGATCACCAGACTCTCAGAGCACATGTAAGCACTGGGAAGAGAGCAAGGGGGGTTCCTTAGGGCTCAGAGTCCTCTCACGGTGGTTTTTAAATAGTCACCGAAGTCTTTGATATTCTTCCCTTCAAGAAGTGAAGCATAACTGCTCCCTCCCCAAGTGTGGCCTCGTGACAGTATTCCAATGAATGAATGAATAAGTGAGTGAAATAAAGCAGAAGTAAAGGTATGTGACTTGGGATAGTTCACAAATGACCATGTGGCTTTCTCCTTGCTCTCTTTCGGATCACACGTTCTGGGGAAGCTTAGCTGTCATACCTGGAGGACACTGAAACAGCCTATGGAAAAGGCCCACGTAGTGCAGAACTAAGGCCTTCTGTCAACAGCAGCCATGTGAGGCAGCCACCTAGGAAACAGATCCTCCGAGCCCCATGAAGCTTTCAGAAGACTGCATGCAGCCTGAGAGACCCTGAGCCACCCCATTAACCAGCTCCCTAATTCCTGACCCATAGAACCTATGAGGTAATAAGGGGGGTTTATTTTGTTTTGCTTTTAAGTCTCTAAGTTTGGTGGTAATTTAGCCACCCGGTGAAGAAGACATTACCCCATTTACATGGACTGGAAAACTCAAGTTTGGAAGTTATTGAACTTCTAAAAGTACATTGCCAATAAACAGTAAAGCTAGAGACCAAATTCAGGACTGAATCCAGAGGTCATGCTTTTTGTACTTTATCACATAGAAGAGAAAATAAACCAAACTAGAATGGAGTCCATAAAAAATAAAAATATGCAATATGCATTACAGCTGCATAGAAAACTGCCTAAAGGTTACCTTTGCTTGTAGAGGTACCAGAACACTCTAGACCTGAGGTAGACTGATTTAGCTGTCGGGAGTTTACTCTGTATATACCATAACATAATAAAAGGAGCTTTGGACTTTAAGTTAAAGAAATTTAGGCTCCACTGAGACTATGACTCACCAACTGAGTAACCTAAGGTGGGTCATTTAAAATCCTTTGAGTTTCACTACTCACTTTTGTAAAACGGGAGTAATACTCACATAATTCACAGCGGTCTTATGAGTATTAACTTACATCTCTGTACCAATCTAGCACATGATTGGAGCTCAGGGTCAAAAACATTTAAATTTAGTTATTAATCAGGGAAAGGAAAGGCTAGACTCAGACTCTGGCATTACAAGTTCTAAGAAATCAAAGAGATGCTGATTAACGTGTTCTCTCCCTACTGATATAAACAGGACTTTTGTTTGTAACTCTAATAAGGTTTAATCAGGTCAGATACTCACAAATTTTGATTAATGGCCTATTTATATTGATTAAGGTGTCTCACCTTCTATGGGCTTGCCATTTAATAAGGAACTACTTAACCAGGGTCAGCTGGTCTGAAGGTAGGTCTGAGGCATCTGACAGAGCCAAATACTCCTTACTTCCCCCTACCCTCTCAGGGAGGCAGAGAGTAACAGAGAGACCTTTAAAGGAGATCACAGATCTACTCAGGAATTAACTTGCTCTCTGGCCTTGTTAGCCACATACTCTAATATTAGACATCAGTTAATGGATATCCTTCCAGTATCCTGATGAATGGCAACACAGTGGTTCCAAAAGAGTCTTAGTTACCCAAAAACATCTGACCCAATTTCATTATCCGGGCCCACGGCTGAGGATGAACACATGTTTCTCAGCACCCTCTGTTGCCTGTCCAGCCTACACTTAAGAGCAAAGCATCCAGCTTCTCTGTCACACTGGCGGCTACAGAAAGTGTCCACTTGGGCAATGGAGGCATGTTCAGCTGAAGCTGACATTAAATAAAGTTAAACACAACAGAGCTAAGAATGGGGTCATGGTGTGGGGTTTCATACTTTTCAAGGCAAATTCATAACCTCACAACTCATTTTTCATCTTTGCTGCAAGCAAACTTATAGGCTTGGCTGAAGGCGGAGAGAGAGAGAGTTAAGATTTACTATTAAGCCAAGGGCTAGCCCAAGAAACAATACGAGACTGGTCACAATGGAAACAAAAGGGATGTTGCCTTTGTGGCTCAATAAGCTGCCTCCACACACGACAGATGCATCATTCATCTGAAGACTAGAGCAGTCTGGGACTTATGCTCCCTTCTGCAGATGAGGCTCTTCCCTTTCTGTGTGTGAGAGCACTGAATGGGTGGCATCTGAAGTCTCCTCGAAGACAGTGATTCTAGCCTGGGCCACTCTAATCACCCAGTGTGCTCTTCGTAAGCCTGATGTCCAGCCACAGTGCCCACACATTCAGTCAAGTTTGAGAACCATTGCTCTCATATCTTTCCTGGCACCAGTGTTTGAGATGAGGGCAGTAGAAGGAGGAACTGTCCCTTAAGACAGGGAGATGAGTGAGTGGAGGTATGTGGAACACTGAGGGGACACTCCCAAAGCTGAGAAGCTGACACAGCCAACTACCATGAAGAAAAGAAGCTTAGAGATCCTTTTCTTCAATAACCCAACCTCACCTTTGGGTTCTCCCCCTTCCAGTAGGAGCCTTACAGGAACTCTTAAGACCATCTATCTCATCCTGCTTCATCACACACTTGTGGAAGCTGAGGCCCGAGGAAAGAGAGCGAACAACAGTGAATGGTTAGGGCCACTGAAAGTTTAATGGCAAGGCAGGATTAGAACCCATTTCTTCTGACTCTCAGTCCAAGATCTTCTAGCTGTTATATGCTGAACACACAGCAACATGGCTTAGGGCCTAGGAGCACAGGTTCTGGCACGGGAGTGCCTGGATGAGAACCCTTGTTCCATGGGTTACTTGTCACACTGGGCCAGTCATCTAATTCCCTGGATCCTCCATGTTCTCCCCTGGAAAGTGGAAATAATAATGGCACTTCCACCCAAGAGCTGTGAAGACTATAAGGGAGGACAGAATAGTAATGCACCTAGCACAGAGCCTGGCACAGAGTTAGTGTGCAATGTTAGCCATTCTTATTAAGGAAGGTCAGGGTTACACCCTGAAGAGAGGAAAAGAAAGAACAGGTATGGTTATTTGGGCTGAGGTTGATGCTCACAATGTTCTAGCAACTTCAAGGTATTATTTTGCTTTCAAAGACTTCTCAAGTATGGGCAATTCTGAGTCAGAACCAGCTCTGACAGAAGTTCTGACCTAAAGGATGTCAGAAGCTCTAAGCATCCTTGCCTATCAAAGTAGCTAGCTATCAAATAAATAACCACAAAAATGCTCTGTATGCTGAAAGTGCCAGACAAATGAAGATATGTGTATTATTACTCTTAATGATACTGTCATCAGCGTACAGTCCATCTCAGCCAGTCTGAACTTTAATGTATCGACTGTAAGGCCATATTATAGAGTAGGAAACAAGGATGCAGGATAAGGTTATAACATTTAGAAATCCTAACATTTAGCCATAACATTAAAATACAAAGAAAGCTGAGAAATATGGAAGGAAAAACAAGATCGGTCTCATCTCTGGTAGCCCCCACAAGACTGAAAGTCACTTGAAATGCCCAGTGAGCAGGGAGAGATAATGGTGAGCTTAATAAAATGAGTTAGACCCTCAATGCAGACTTTCCTGGGTCTGGGATGTACCTTTCACAAGAGGCAATAGCATGTTTGTTGCAAAGGATTTGGTGATCACCAGAATCCTTTTCTAAAAACAGAATAAAATTCAAATTCCTTATTTCTTGGACTAATCAAAATAACTGAGTGATGAGGATAGGGTGTGGAAGTCAGGAGAGGGATTTTCTTTTTTTTGTAAATTACAGACATTTTTAATGTGCTTTGTTATGAGCACATTTTGTTTTCTAATTTCAGAAAAGGAAAAAAGGGAAAGAGGAAGACAGTAAGAGTTAGAAAGGTTGAAGAATTACAGAAATAGAAAATTCAGTACCTATCCATTCACGAATGCTCTATAGTAAGCTATGGAGTCTCTAGAAGACATAACCTCTGAAGAGTCAAAATGCTGGGGAAAGAGATGCCTCCCCACAGTTACCTAAGTGGATCCCAAGACAGGCTGGGCTTTGGGGCCAAGATCCCACTAAGATCTAGTCCTGGCTATTTCCTCTCCCCTGGCCAGCCCTGCTCCATCTTTCACCCCCAGCATCTGCTCAGGTCACCTGGCAGAGACCTAAGAAATGTAATCCTTACACAGTAATAGTATCTTCCTGTTTACACTGTGCCACATTCTTGGCCTTTAAAAAAAGTACAAGAAAAAACCCCTACTTCTGATGTAAGGCCTTCCCTACTACATGTGGACATTGCCATCCTCAAAATTCCTTTCTTGACAGGGGCTCTACAGGCTAGAGTGGAAAAACACTGCCACCTCAGGCCTGCTCCTGGCCACGTGCCCCTCCGACTCCTTCAGTCTTCTTTTCCTTGCACACCGTAAGCAGTGCAAGACGTGATGACCTGCTCTTCCAGTGCCCAGTTGTGGTCTAGTCTAAGCCCTTCGCTCCCTGCAGTGCTAAGTCCCAGCAACACCTCAGTGAGGAGGAGCTGAATGCATGCAGTACAAGCCAAATAGGGGAGAAAAGGGCTGTGGACTGCGGAATTGGTGCTAAGGCGATCTATCTGTGTGGTGTAAGTGAGACAGCCCTGAAATGCCAATTTATACTTAAACCACAAAGGAAGATTCTCAGAGACCCCTTTCAGCAGAGGTCACTTAATGTTTCTTGAATCTCTCTCAAGTACTCAGCATATTTTTCAAATCTTTATAACTATACAAAAATAACTGTCTTTTACCTTACCATATGGACTCTGAGAAAACAAAACCAGAATTTATATGAAAATGTTTTGGGAATCAGCCCCTCTCTCTCTCTCTCTCTCAGTGCAAGGCAGTTTGCAACCCCAACCACCTAGCTTAGAATATGATCCTGGGCTTATGGCAAATCTTTTTAAAGTTAAACAAAAAAAAAGTCAAATGTTCAGTCTTTACCGGACTAAACTAATTATCCCCTAAAAGACATTAAATGTTCAGCTGTTTTCTATCCAGGTGTTAGGGAAGAGAGAGACTGGAATTCCCTGTGAATTTTCTTGAGAGACTAACCTATCAGTCCAAGCTAATCACAGAATATGCTTTAGAACTGTATGAAAGAGAATTCTCTTAAGGTCTACACCTTTAAAAGCAGAATTCACCACCTGCCCAATCTTCCTCACAGAGCTCCTGGGCAGCATAATGAGCAAAATGCAGCAGTGCACAACACACACAGTCACAGCGACAAGCTATCATGGAAGTTTTAACCTCCTCTGAAAATGCTCCTGCCTGCAGCCTCCTATTCTCTGCCCCTCCAGACCACTACCTCCTATCTGCTAAAGGGAATGTGAGGAAAAGATGTCTTGGGGGGTCACAAAAGCACAGCTCATGAGCGGCCAACCCACTGGGAAACCTCCATCTCCACTCCTGAAAGCGATACTAGAAATCAGGAGAGCCAAGTCGGCAGGATCACAGTGAAGCCAGGACTTCCAGTTGCTTGGAATCATGTTTCAGGCTTGGGGAGGACAGCTAACTACAGACACCACTCTCCCTCCCTCACCCTTCCTGTTACATCCTGCGCCAAACGCTCGGCCTGGAAGACTACAGGGCCTCCGGTCTCTCCTGGGAGAGTAAAACATCTCTCCAGGTAGTCCTGCTCACCCAGGCAAGGAAAGACACTCGGCTGGTTTAGAGAAAAGGCCTTCTCATGCCTCCCTCCCCATGCTGAACAAATGTGTCATCCTTCAAAACCAGAGATAAACCCAGACCTCTCCAAGAAAAGCCCTGAAGGAATCAAATCCCAGGTTCTCTGCCCTGAGTGGACTGTAACCATGCCACTGTGACTCAACCCCTTCAGGCATGTTGAATTCAATCTGGCAGCTAGAAGAGACACTGGCTGTCCTTATGTCCACTTATAAGTCAGGGCTGTGTCAGCAAGATACTACTTTCATTTAATAACAACATATAACTGAAACTTAGAATCTGTCTCAGCCTTTCTTTAATCTGAACTTCTAGTCTTTTAATTGTTTTAAGAAAGATCTGAATATCTGCCATTATGGGATCTTCCATTTCCTAAATTTTTCCTTTCAGCCACTAAAGATCAGCTATATGGATTTAAAGAACAAGTCTGTCTCTTTCCTAAGCAAAATGAAGAAGACTGGAAAAAACAAACAAACAACCCACCCCTCATCTCTTTAGTCTAACCTCAAACAGTAGCCCCACCTTCCCCCTGGACATTTCATAAAATGGAAAAACAGGGGACTGAGAGTCAAGACCTGGGTTCTAACCCTAGCTCTGCCACAAACCACTCTGGGACCCAGAGCTCATGGCTGCACTTTTCTGGGTCTCAGCTGCTTCTTTGAAATAACACAGGAAAGCCTGATTCACGATGTTAGGGTAGCTCCAATCTTACAAAATTCACTTGTTCCTTCTCTTAGAGTTCCTTTCCTTTCTCAAACTTTCAGCTACATGTTCAAGACACAGCTGCATGCTGAAGATGCCATGCACCCAGTTCCTATTAAAATTCCAATGAATTACCCACAAATAGTTTAAGTTCACCATGCACATCTTATTTTTCCAAATCCTGCTGGCCTGTTGGAGAAACCTATGTAATAATAGTTGTAAGGCACTTTGTTCTAAGGGATTTACATAGGTTGAACCATAACGAAGCTGCCAACATTCATTTTTACCACACAGAAACAGCAATCTCCTATGCCTCAAACTACCGTATTAGCTTGTTTATTCCTCCTTACAATCCCCATGAGGTAGGTTTTACAAACGAGGACACAGGAGCACAAAGAAGTTAATAACTTGCCACAGTCATATACATAGCTAAGAGATGATAGGGCTTAGAGTTAAACCTGGGCACCAGAGCTCTGAGCCTGTGGTCCTACCATAGTGTTATACTGCCTCCCATAATGGGAACAAGAACAGCTTGCAGACTGGAAGTCCAGACCAAGGTAGTGTCTCAGAAAGAGAGCGAGAGGCTCACACTGCAGCCTCTGTTGGGTTGTACCTTTCACTTCAATGGTGGCATTTGCTTTAGGAGCACTGACAAAGTGATATACACAGTGGTATTCGCCTGAATCCTCAGCTCTCGGCTTATTGATCCTGCAGAGGTGAGAAAAAAAAAAAAAAAATCAAGTGAGGAAGCTGGGAACAAATATACAACAAAATATACAACAAAAGAATCAAAAGGGCAACCAGGGACCCTGCTCTCCAAACTGTGTCTCTGAATGCAACTCGCCTCCTCCTAACTAAAAGCAAACCCTCCCTCCATGTATTACAAAACATTAACGCTTCACTCCTTACTGGGTGCCTGGAATACAAATATAGAACAATACATGCTCTGTAACCTTAAACAAGCAATCAAAATAAGAGGGCTGTACAAAACAAACTCTATTTAGATATAGAGGATGGAGCCATCAATAAAATCTTCTTGCTCACCTGGTGGTGCTAGTCAAATAAGTAAGAGCAGGAAAAAAAGCAAATCATCTTCTGTGCTTCTCTAAAGACCCTGTTGTGGGCTTGTTCTTCCCACACTGTATTTCAGTAGCATGCCTTTGAATAAGTCTACTCACTAACAGGACCCAGGTGACATTAGGGAAAAAAAAAATCTCTGACAGAGCACCAGCCACAATAATGCAACTAAACTTTTAAGACTTTTAAGTACAGGGATGCCTTGATGGCTCAGTCGGTTGGTTGTCTGCCTTTGGCTCAGGTCATGATCCCAGGATCCTGGGATACAGCTGGGCATCGGGCTCCTTGCTCAGTGGGGAGCCTGCTTCCCCCTCTGCCTGCAGCTCCCCGCACTTGTGTGCATGCTCACCCTCTCTGACAAATAATAAAATCTTAAAAAAAAAGAAAGAAAGAAAAGAAAAGACAAGACTTTTAAGCACAGCTAGAACTCTAAGGACCTGCACAAATCTGCTTCCTACCCTCATCTCAGCCACTTTCTAGCCGTACTGGGCTCTTTCCAGTTTTTCAACGTGCCCCACTTGTTCCTTCCTCAAAACCTTGACGCAAGATATTCCTTTAGAGAATGCTCTTCCCATTACCCTTACCCTAACCTAAGTCTTTCTGCATCAGTCTTGGCTCACATCACTTCCTCCTACCCTCAATCTAAGTGACATCCCTCTCCCTGACATGCTCATTAAACACTCAAATTCTTCATAAGCATTCATCATATGTGATTATACATTTATTATATGTGTATCATAAATATATAATATATATTACATATTTATATACTATAAATATATATATATTTTTTATAAATATATATTATATAAATATGTAATATATATATTTATGTGATTGCTTGATGAATGTCCAGTTTCCCAAAAGACCAAGTTCTATGTGGACAGGCACTGTTTATGTGGTGTACAATTCTATACGCTGCATATGATCTGACCTAGAATACAGCAGAGGGAAGGAATAAAGGAGTAAATGACTGAATGAATATAAACGAAGAGTAAACAGCTATGCAGAGATCCTGATCAAGTACATCAGAGTGACAAGGAGGACTGTAGGAACAGCACTCCTCTGAATTCCACAGGGTGATCCTAAACAAGCTTTCTCGCCCCTGACAACCAGCTTCACACCAGTTCAGTACACTATAGCCTAGACACACACCCCAAAACATATGCAGACAGGCTAGTGCGTAATTACCAAAGAGAGAGAAATCCACATCAGAGGATAGCCATTATATAGCTTCTCCTCTTCTGACTCAGTGCTTAAAACATGACACTTGTGATGGTCAAATCTCCACCGCACTAGTTAACGTCTGAGAAAAACCCCTAACCTTGACCACTGACTAGCCTAATATATGTGTCCATCTTACTGTTCATCCCAAAAAAGAAACGGGGTTAACAGAATATGGATGAGGAGAGACACAGCCTCTCCCTAGGACTGTCTCAGCATACCCAGGGCAGCATAATATTCTAAGAGGAACAGCCAAGAGTCTTCTAAATTTGATACAAGTGGCTCTTCTTAAATCAATATGCTCCCAATAGGGAAAACAGACAAGTCAGCTGCTTTTAACAAATGTTCCAGAGGTTCAAGGAGGAAAGGCAGCTGTATCCTTAGGGCTCAGACTAACTCTAAAAGTTCCTTGAAAAGACTTAGAAAGATGACTCCCAAGCTTAAGCCCACGCCTAGGGCTCAAAATCGCCTACATAACATTCCCTTCAAGTAGCTATTGGGAAGCAACTGAAGCAAATGGAAAACATCCCCTCGAGTGAGCAGGTGCAGGGTCTGAGACCGGCTCCATAGCTGACTTAATAGGTGGTCCAAGGGACTCATAGCTGTTACTTCACAAAATGTGGGAGCACACAGATTCCCTGAAAAACTCTGACAACGCAGAACACCCTGGAGAGCTGCAAATAAGCTGACCAGAAAAAAAGGAAGAAAGAAGAAGGAAGAAGAGGAGGCCGTATTTTATAAAGTCAAGCTCAAATTTATAAAGTGACAGTTCAAAGCCCTATAGGTGACATAGTACAAGACCTAGAAGAAACATAACTGGATGTCTGGTACCTTCAAAGAGTTATTGTAAAAATACAAACTTGTAAAACTAACAAACTGATCAAGAATATATGCCTTTCATTCCACCCAATAGTTCTATGTGATTAACCTTTTCTAAACTATGAGAATATAGCTGAGGCTGTATTTCCAACTTAATATCAGAAGAAACTACAGTAGAGACAGATTAAATTGCCACTAAAAATGGTATGTTAAAACAGGGGGGGAAAAAAGACCTAGGTTCTATAAAGTCAGAAGAGCCGAAACCTAGCCTTGCTTCTGAAATTTACTAGCTGTAATATTTGGCCTTGAAAACAGTGAAGAGTCATTACTCTTCAAGTTTCAGTTTCTTTACTTGAAAAAAGGAGGAGGATCCTTAATGTGAGTCAATCGAATAAGGGATATGAAAAGATCTCAATCTTGCAAAATACTGCAGAATGTCCCTGCTACTCCTGGGCATGCAGGTTTTCCTGGTTTCACTCCACTGCACTCTTTCTTTGCACTGCATCAAGCTGACAAACAGGATTAGCTGATCCTTTTCCAGATTAGTTTTCAACCACAAACTATTCTGAAAGGTGAGGTGCCATGTGCTCTAGCTATTCCAAAAAAGCACCAAATCTTTGGGTGCCAGGGTAGCTTCAGCCAGCAAATATATCCCTTTCATCAAATGATGTTTCCTGGTTACTGGAATTACCTTATTCCAGATCATTAAAAAGCCCTGTATCCACTGGTCTTAATCAGGTTCTGGTCCTATTTAACTACTCCTAAGAGGTAACTCACTAGGAAATCTACTCAGTGGAAAAATCACTTAGGGTACTCTTGCTTTAAGAGTCCTAAAGTAGATTTCAATCTGATTCCTCAAACCACAGGATTAAGTCAAGAGATCTGCATTCTAATTGTGACTTTCCTACTGACTAGCACCATTCCTCTGAGCAAAGCGCTCCCTATGCTCTCTGTTTCTCTATTATCACACAGTGAGGGGAACATCTATGACTCTCAAACCTAGCTATTCATCAGAATCCTCTGGAAATCTTTAATAGATCCCTGGGTCTCACCCCAGATATACTGGGTTAGACTCTCAGAGAAGGGCCATATATATCTTACATGTCTCCCACATAACATAACTGTGGATAATGCATGTCCATAGTAAGTTCAGCAGTGCTCCCTCCCATCTTCCGAGGAGCTGCTAGTCCCTCTCACCTGTATTCCATGTTGCTGGCATTCTTGCGAGTGGCAGTCAGTTCAACCCCATTCTTTGTCCAGTAGCTGTATGTAAGGGTGTGAGAGTTGGAGGTGAGGTTACACTGCAGGGTGACGGGGAGAACAGGGCTGTCTCGAAGAATGACCTCTTCACTGGTGACAATCCTTGGCTCTGTAATAAGAGTGCACAGTGATAGGGCGCCATAGCCTTCCATTCTCTGTAGCCCTGGCCTGAGAATCAGATGGGGTAGGATGGGGAGACTAGAAGAAGAGGGAGGGCAGACAGGACCACATGAGGAGTTTCACTTTACCACTTTGGAGGAAGTCAAGAAAGGAAAAACAATGATTATAAGCAAATGACCACTAGCGCAGACAACAGCCTGAAGACCAGTTGGCCTAGACGTGAAAAGAATGGGAGTATTATGGGTACTTGTATTGGGAACAATCCACTTACACTTTTGAACACCACCATTTTATGATTTAAGAACCGCCAACCAATTCAGCTTCAATTAGAAAACCAGGCTCCACCTTGCAGTTCTGAAGACAAAGGCAGTATCATTTATGTAACTATTAAACTCCCTATGGAGTTACTAGGCCTTGGAACAGTAACAGCTATAATTAGATAATACATGTATGGCTTTTCCCACATTAAATTCTTATAAACCTATGGCAAACCAGCCATGGTCATTAATTATGCAGAAAAAGACAGTGTCAATCCTAACAGCAAATTTCCTGCCAGAAGTCTGTTTCATTTTTCCAAATTTTTGCCAAGGGAAAATTCTTAAGGAACCATCATATTTCTTCTCTCGAGCCCATATTTATTCCCAAAATAAAACTTTTTCAGAATTGCTAAGTAAAACACATTCCACTGTGCAGATAATATAACTAGAATGCGATATGTGTTGGTATCATGGCTTCCTAGCATTTTAGAGCTAAAAGGCCCTTAGAGTTCACTGAATCCCCACTCTTTAAGAGCCAGAAATGGAAAATGACTTGTGCAAGGCCATAATTATTATTAGTAGCAACGCTGGGCCTAGAACATACATCTGACTGAATTCTCTAGCTCTGTTTCCTCCCCCACTTCCAAACCCCACCCCACCCCAAACACACTTTCCGCCCTATGGCAAGTTATATACTTCATCTCCTGGTTCTCTCCTGGGCTGATAACCTGGGGTCATTATTCTAAAACCTACTTGACTCAAATATTAGAACACATTGAGCAGAAACACACTATCATTCCTGGAAGGTTCATCCTTAAAGCCCTTTGAATTCCACCATTATATTAAAGTTAAGATGTTTGTTGTCTTTTTGTTACTGTTACTTCTCTCTAACCTTTTCCCAAGCTTAACTGTTATTCTACTTTTGGTCAGACATTTTCGGGTCAAGTCTAAACTTTTCCCAACCACAATTCAAGGTATTTCCTCTCTTACTCTTTTTCTCATTGTTTTTCAGAAATTCTTAACTAACTTCCCATTTCCCTGTACCTGGCAACTCTGTAGCAGCAATCTGACACCATACAATATAGTTCTGACTCTTAACTCTTGAGGACAGAGGTCTCTCCCTCCAATGGAGCTAAGCTTTGTTCCCTGTGCAGGGAGGCGGACAGAATGGACAAGTCATGGGACACTTGAAAAATAGAATGCCCAAGGACCTCCTAATCAATGCAACATTTCTGACTATAGAGCTCATATCAAAGGAAACTGACAAATAAAGCAAATCCTCAAGTCTGTTAAATTAAATGGGTTCTCACTATTTTCCAACTCTGGCAAAGGGATAGTGGTTATCTTCCATTCAGCACTGGTCCTTACTGGTAACATCAAACAGGGTCTCTATGTACAGATAATGGAGGCATAGCAGCCACTAAGACAGAAGCAGATGCATGTAAACACGTTAGCGCAGTGGTGTCCCAAGGTTTCCAAAACACACTGGACAGAAGCCAAATCCCTGGGCCTTAAGTTGAGTGGAACGGCTGCGAACCCTGCAATGGAAGGCGCACACACACCATCAGCAGAAAGCACCACAATTCCAAGAAAAATCAAAACCAAGCAAAAACAAAAGAGAGAACCAGTACTCCACAGAAATTAAAAATATAAAGGCAACATTAAAACCCAAACATACTTATAGGTTTTTACTAAATTTTTATTACCCAATTTTCTTTTCTGACCCATACGGGATTCTCCTTCTGGTTCTTCTCAGACTGCACTGAGAAAGGGTAAACTCGGAGGATGAGGCCAAGAGCTTCCAGATGTTTCAACACAAGGAGGCCAAAGTAAGTGCTACTCTTACCTGTGATGATGCAAATGCCCACTGCAGCTCAGGGAGATCAAGAAGGTGATGAGAGCAACCTGCAGACTTTCTGCCAAGAATTCTTGGAAGGCAAAGGAAAGCACTTTTCCCATTATGTGTTAAAGATCCAGGAGAGAGTCAGCTGGGAGCAAGTGGATAATTTAAATAGGTTTACACAGGATTCTGCATCATAGGAGGGCTGTGGAGTAGGGTAGCCTCCCTCCAATAACTGTTGCATATGGAAACCAGTACTAAACCAAGCTCCTTGGCCAGGGTGCCACATCTGCATTCAGCACCAGGATGAAGGTGGAGCTTTTTTTCCTGTGGCTTAGCATTGCACATGAAAGTCCAGGAGAGAAGTACATTTAGGAGAAGCCCAAAAATATTTACCTGCCACTGACTCCTATTTAGAAGCAGTGGGTGGGAGACCCTTACTCTCACCATCACTCATGTATAAAAGAACATGCTATGGCCAGGGAGATTCCCTAAAAACTGGGCCTGCCTTACCTTACTCAAGGAGCTTTGGGGCAAGTACTGTCAAGAAGTCATCGTTAGGGGCACCTGGATGGCTCAGTCGATTAGTGTCTGCCTTCAGCTCAGGTCATGATCTCAGGGTCCTGGGATCGAGCCCCACCTTGGGCTCCCTGCTCAGCAGGGAGTCTGCTTCTCCTTCTCTCTCCAACCCGCCTCCCCACTTGTGGTCCCCCCCACCCCCCCACCCCCGTCTGTCTCAAATTTTTTAAAATGTCATCCTTAGAAGACTTCAACCTCCTCCTGGAGGCAGATGTCCTTGGGATGTTAAAACCACAAAACAATCCAATTAGAGTGAATTCAGGGTGTTTTTTAGAGGTAGCAGCAGCAGCTTGGCTCTCTAAAAGTTAACGAGGGTTAACTAATTGATGGGGGAGTCTGGGATGAGACTGAACTGGCCAGGGTTTGTTTTAACCACATGAGACACTTCTAAGTTAGGAAGTTTATTTCCAAGTAAACTGGGGAAATGTTATGTATTCTCAGGATTGGTAGATAAATACCCCCAAAGACTCATCTTCTTCTGGCCCCAAGGCATGACCGTTGAACTCTGAGTCTATTTGAGTCAAGCTCCTGGAAGTACAAGTACCATATGCCCAGCCCAGTCCATGCCTACAAACTTCTGTAGATCTTTGTGGCCATTTGGGTAATTCTGCTTTTATAAGGAAAGGAGCAGGGGGGCAGGAGAAGGAAGCGTGCAAGGGAAAAACTGTTAAATAAAAGGAAAATTGCTGGGTTAATATTCCCCATTTTCACATAGACAGGTTTTCTTTTCCCCTTTCCAGAAGCAGGTTCTCTGATTGAACAGTGCCAGCTGCAGCAGCCTCTCCTCTCTCCTCTTCATAAGCATCTTCTAAGATACGATAAAGAACAAACAACTAATCTGCTATCTTCCATAAAGTATATAGATTCAGGGCCCATGTCCTATTATTTCCTGTGTTATTACTAAATTCCTCATAAATGTGTTTTTACTATTTTTACTTATTCCTTCTAAACCAATCAGTTCCTTAAGCCAGTACTGGCTGTAAGTCTGAGTTCTTGAAGAGAAGGCGAAAACCCAAAGGATCTTTCCATTAAGTGAAGTATGCTCCCTCAATTATATAATCAGGTCAGATGTGGGGCTAGAACTAACTCTTCCCAGCCAGGAGCACTAGCTCACTGGAGACTTCTCCCTCCCTCTTCTTCCCAATGTACAAGTAGCAAGACACTTTTCAGAAAGAGAGGTGGCCACAAGAGCTCCTGTGTCTAATGTCTTACTTGTACCTGCTACAACAGAGGAAGAGAAGAACTCTGAGCCAGCCACTTAGCTCCCCCTCAGCACTTAGTTGCAATTTAGTTTCTTCTTTTTTCAAAACACAAGAAAAGGCCAGTGTGAATGGCTTCCAAACTAGTTCTGGGGTTGCCAATCTCTGGATCTAAGGAGCACCATGCCAACAGTCAGTCATCAGAGTCAAACTATCTGTGAACAGGAAGCAGATGCAAATCTGACTTTGAAACAGCAAGATGGGGTTTAAAAAAATTACTTTGCAGTTTAGTGTCACCTGCTGCCTACCAGCAAGACATATGGAAAAAATATCAGGCTGCCGCTTTTAAGAGAGCAGGAGACTGGATGGGCAGGACCAGTAAGGAGTGTACTGCTGTAGTGGAGGGCTGTTATCAGAGAAGCATGTGCCACTGTTTTAGAAAAGAAAAAGAGCTGGAACTATGGAAATATCCAAGCTTACATGCCACCCAACAACCAAAACACACCACCACACCGCACCCATGGCAACATTCCCATCACAGAACAGGATGACACCAAGTCACAGTGAGGGAAGAAGCTGGGCAGACACAAACTTAAAACCATAGAGGTGAAGGCAGCTACTCAGAGAGCTTCAAACAGATGAACAGAAAAAATAAAAAGTAGTTAGATTGGGGAGAGAAACAAAAATAAAAAGGCACCAGAGAACAAATCAGCAAAAGGATAGCAGGAAACCTACTACAAAATTAAAGGGGAGGGAAAGAAACAATTCAACACTGCCCTGGTTTAACTGCCTGGTTTTGTGAGTTTAAGTGGTTTTTGAGCCCCCCCAGTTCTCCCTCCCCACCTCTTCCCATTGCAGATGATTTTGGACAGGCACGGATTTCCCCAAGTTCTTTGTTCCTGAGGAGAAAGACACAGAGAAGGGATGGGGGATGAGGGAGGTAGAGAGGATGGCAAAGGGGAAAAAAAAAAAAAATGCCACAGATGTTTTCATACACTACAACCAGAAGGGTCATGGGTTTGAAAAAATGAAGACAAGGGGTGGGGTGAGCGATCATACTGGGGAAGAGGGAAAGGAAGCAGAAGGGAAGGGTCATCGGGCCACCTCTAATGACTACAGTACTACTACTGTAGGGTGCTGGACTCACTCTGAAGGACGCTTATGGTGGCCTGGGCTCGAATCCATGTTATGGAGGGGTTTTGCCTCAAGTCATTCCTCTTGGGGTCGTTGCTGGCCCTGCACTCGTAAGTCCCAGAGTCCTCCAAGGTGAGCCGGGTTATTCTCAGCACACTCACGCCGTTTGACCCGTAGGCGGTGTTTACGGTGACACGGCGCTTCCGAGCACCGTCCCACAGCTGTCTGAAAGACTCTGCCCGGTTGACTTCTGCGTACCACCACTGGATCTCTGGCGTGGGGCTCCCGACCACGTCACAGTACAGCTCAAAGGCGTCCCCAGTGAGCTTAGTTTCTGACATGGGCGACTTGACAAACCCAGCTAGAGGGAGGGGGAGCAGGAATGCAGTGACAGGCCAATCAGAAAAAAGAAGAATCAACAGGTGTTAATAGTAATTTAAAGAAAAGAAAAGAAAAAAGCAAATGAGTTGCAAAGAACAAAAAGGATTCATTTTTAAACTATAAAGAGACAGTAAATAGCATTTCATACAAGCATTTAGAAGAAGAACCACCCTGGGAAGCTTATGAAGCAAAGGCAGGCTAATTACAAGCTGGGGCGGCCCAGGTGCTAGCCAGGCAGAAGCAAGCCCACTGGAAAGCGTTTTAGCAATGGGCCCAGTTGGTAGGAATGAGAAAGCCTCAGGTCTCAGGGAAGAGTCTTTTTCCTTAGAGCACAAACCATTACCTTTCCAAATTCAGGCAAGTGATGAAAGATAACCGCAAGCAGCAGTAGTTCAATATGCCAAGTCAGGATCTCTCTTTTGGATGGAGGAACACTTGTTAGAGATGGAATGTCTTTAGTGGGCCTCAACAAGAAATACCAACTGACCTAATGACACCTTCTCTTGGGAATCAAAGTCCAAATTTCAACTGAAAAGGTAGCATATTTCTCTCTTGTGCAGGACTCCACGCTGAGTTCAGGATGGCCTTGCCCCCACATCCTATTCTTCCCTGGGTCTCTGGCAAACAAAGGGCCCAGCTAGCTGTGACTAGGTAACCTCTACCTGAAAGCAGACCTTCAGGCCCAGGAAAACAAGACAGTCTGTACTTCAGAGTGCGAATTACTAAGGGTGTCAGCTCAGCAGTGGAACCAACAGTAACAGCAATCCAACTAATTGCCAATAGAGGGACTACGTCTTCCACAATTCCGTAAGTTCATACAACTGGAGAACTCTCCTGAAAAGTCAGTCTTAAAAATAACCATGGTACTTGACAGGCTCTGTCTACATAGTTTACTTGCCTAGCTCCCAGAGGCCAGCTCATAAAGAATAAGAACTTGGGAGTAGGGTCCATAATAAACTAAATCACAGTGCAAGCATACTCTCTCTCACCCATTTATTCCACCTAGGGTTCATCAGCATCTCTACCAATGCAGGCAGTATCCCAAGGTACAAGGCAAGAGGGGCTGGTCAGTTTCCCTGGGGACCTAGCTGGCCCCTCTGTAGTGAGCAGAGTGGGGCCAGGATCTATCAACATCAGATTAAAATTTTTTAAAAAATGTATAAATTAAATGGAACAGTTTTCCTACAGTCCAGAAGCCAAGGATGTAAAGGAGCTGGCTGAAAATGGAGGTTACTAAGTGGAAAATTTTCTGTTTATATCCACAGAAGTACTTGCCTTTGGAAATAAACTCCATCCCATGGACCTAAGAACTCTAAGAGAGGTACTATACTTACTTAAGTAGAGGCCAAGACCTCCAAATTCATACTAATCTTTCAATTCATAAAACACTGAGTATCTGGGGAGGATAGGAATACTATAATTAACAGCCTTAAATTAAAGTTTTGCCTTGAAAATGCTATTCTAAACAACTACTTCAGATCGGGTCAGTTCCTTGTAAGGAACCATCTATCAGAGACCCCAAGAAGCCAACAAGATGTCACTCTCAGATGCAGGGGAAGTTCCAGAATTTCAGAAAGGAGACACCAATCCCCAGCAATGAAAAGGCGATCTAAACACCAAGTAAAGTGGTACTCAAGGAACCATGTCTTAATTTTACAAACTGCCACCTGCCCACTCATTAAAGTCAAAGCCAACTAACACAGAAGGACAGGTAAAGGAAGCTGGTCATTCATTTTACCACTAGTTTAATCATCATGGAAAACTGGTTATCAATAAATCCCTAGGAAGCAATAAGAGTAGTACTCTGTTTTAATCACACCCTCAAACATTAAGTGTAAATTACAAGTGCTCTTATTCTCACATTTTCTGTGAGCTGGGGGAGTTTATGTCTTCTCAAACACTGATTATGCACAGACTGTCCTTGACTTATGATGGGGTTACATCCTGATAAAGCCATTGTAAGTTGAAATTTTCTAAAGTCGAAAATGCATTTAATATACCTAACCTACAGAACATCACGGCTTAGTCTAGCCTACCTTAACTGTGCTCAGAACACTTACACAACACAGGCCTACAGTTGGGCAAATCATGTAACAAAACATCTACACTTTGTAAGTGTTGAATATCTCATAATTTATTGAGTGCTGCACGGAGAATGAAAAACAGAATGGCTGTATGAGTCCAGAATGGTTTTAAGTGTATCAACTGTTTACCCTTGTGACAGCATGGCTGACTGGGAGGCTGCAGCTCGCTGCTGCTGTCCGCCACCATGAGGGAGGCAGGGACTGCAGACTGCTAGCCTGGGAAAATATCAAAATTCAAAATATGGTGTCTATTGAATAGGTATCACTTTTGCACCATCAAAAAGTTGAAAAGTTTTAAGTTGAACCACAGTAAGTCAGAGACCATCTACTTGATCATGCTCTAGAAATCTGTTGGTGGGTTTGTACTTTTCCCCCTTCTGAAACGCAGGGTGACATTTAAGCCTCTTTATCAATCTATTGATTATGCTAATATAAAAGGAATGCCTGCAAGTATGTCCAGAACCCCAAAAACCCATCCAATTCCAGTATAATCTCTAATCCCAACACTACACAATTCAAAGGTAGCTGAGAAAGAGCCTGAACACAATTCCCACTGCACAGAACCAAGCAAGTCACTCAACCTGACACTGTCACCCCTGGGCAAGACTCACTACTAAGGAGGAAGGAATGCTGATCTGATTTAGTTTAATTTTCTACCTGCATATAGGAAAATGGGACTAAGTAAAAAAAAAATTTTCTGAATTAGTAAACTACATGATGTATATTTAAACAAACTTATATGAAAACAAGATTTAAAATCCCTTAAAACACTAACAACAGACATCTATCCACGTGCTCTTTGAAAGCTGTTATTATTTATTATTAGCCATGTGCACCAACAGGTAACATTTTCTAAGTACAAGTTATGTGTTAGACAATGTGATAAGCACTTTATGTTACCTCATTTAATCCTCACAACAGTCCTATAAGATAGGTGCCAACATAACACCCTTAAAGATGGAAACTAAGGCCCTAAAAAGTTAAGTAATTTGCCCACAGTCACAAGCTAACAGTGAAAGACTCTGGCCTGAAATCCAGGTGTGTCCAAAGCCAAAGCATGGTCTCCTAATACTTCCCACAAGTGTGGTCAATATCCCCTACTAAAATAGAAAAAGGTTTCTGTAGTTATTTAAAAGTTAAAGATATTTTTTGTCACCACTTAAATGTAATTAATAATTAATTTTACATAATTTACATAATTACAATAATAATTGCAGACTACAAAAAGCAAGGACCTGTCCATCGGAATGTGCAGCAAAGTGTGATCACTAACTGCTTAAAATTATAATTCTAGTAAAGAATGGAGACAGAGAAGCACAGGATCAGAGTTCCCCAAGCAAGTGTGGAGCGGGGGGGAGCGGGGTGCAGAGGGGGAAAGTGAGAAAACAAAAGAAAAGATGGTTCAGAAGCAAGACTGCCCCCTAGTTCTGATGATTTCATCACCTGCTCTTGAGAAGGCTGGCTTCATAGGAGAGAAGAGTTTAAAGACATTAGATGCATTTCTCTGATACTGTGGTCAGTGGGAAAATTAATAAAGGGCAGTACCTAAAGTTTTTATAAGACCTAAAAGTTTACAAAGTGCTTCCACATGCATCATATCGCCATTTCATTCACATAGTTTCACAAGGTCTACAGGGCAGGCGCAGGGAGAAGTTCATGACTGCTTAGGTAGCTAATCCTGAGCAGAGATGGCACCAGAACACAGGTCTTCAGCATTTAGTCTGCTGTTCTTTCCATTAATCTGTACTGCCTCTAACGAAACCAAGCACAGGATTCCTTGGTAGCTGAACATGCATCAAAAATCCATGAAAACAGATCTATTTCCCCTCCTAGCAGCAGGGAAAAGAAAAAAGCAAAAACCTCTCTCTACACAGTATCGTGAAATCACAATTAGCAAAGAAAAGTTATTAGCAACCATCTACCTCATTATCCATCCCAAATCGGCTCCAATTCAGAAGAAGAGAAGAACCAGCTAGCAGCAGCAGCAGCAGGAGGAGGCAGACAGCTCAGAGCCTGACTCACTCTGCCCTGCCTTTCACCACCAAGGGCTTTCAATCTAGTATGTGCGCTCAACATTAAAGCACACAACTGCCTGAAGTTAGGAGGGCAGCAGAAGCATCTGTTTGATCTCCAGGTCAAAGCCCATCCAGTATTTTGGAAAAAGACAAAATTTCTGAAAAAAAACCCTTACCCACCATCATCTCTTCCCACTGTAACATATAATGGGGCTCAGATCCCAAACAAGTTTGAGGAAGGACTAACAAAGTGCATTCAGTTCAACACTGATAAAGGAAGCTGAGAGGTGATCACAGGTTTGGGGGAAGGGAGAGACTAGAAGCTGGGGTTGGAGGAGGACAGCAAGCACAGTATAAAAAAATGAAGACAGTAAAACCAGGAAAGCAGTAATGTAAAATTGCATAACTGGGGATGGGGGATGGGAAGCGAAGATGACAGCTGGGGCTAGCAGCCGGAGAAAAGGAGGAGCTCTCTGGCAGAAAAACTGGATGTGTAGATATGTAGCAGCGGGTGAGAAGAAAAAGGGAACACAGAAGAGCAAGTTGAGCCCAATCCCAAGAAAACTGCTTTCACATATGCCCTAAGGAAGCAAAAAAGCTAACCTAGTCCCACAAAGGACCTGAGACCACCACTGATTTTTACAGCTAAAATTCTCACTTACCTCCAGGGCAATCTCTGAACAGGTAATAAGACTAACTTCTCTCCCTCTCTCTCTCTCAGCTGACTACTGCCAAGGCCAGGCTTTTAAATCTAACCTGCTTTTGTCACCTTTTATTTATTTTTTTAAACAGCTGTTCCCTTCAAGCCCCTGTTTACTACTAATTCCCTGTGGGTGGCTCATGCTGCTGACTCCTTCATGCCACATAATAAAGGGAAAATGACAACTGAGGAGAAAAGAGCATTTCTCTCCCCCATCTTACCCTCAAACACACTCTCATATCATATACATCAAAAAGAAGAAAGACTGAGCAAGACAAGCTGATCTCTAACTGTGGTTACAGGCATAGTATTTCAAATCTGTTTAAACAACTATGAACTGCTATAAGGCTGTATATACAGGCTGTATGTACACATCTTGCCTACCCTTTTTTCTTTCCTTTTTTTAAAAAGATTTTTATTTATTTATTTGACAGAGAGTGAGCACGAGCTGGGGAGAGGCAGAGGGAAAGAGAAAAGGAGAAGCAGATTCTCTACTGAGCAGGGAGCCCAACTCAGGATTCAATCCCAGACCCCTGGGATCATGACCTGAGCTGAAGGCAGATGCTTAACTGATGGAGCCACCCAGTCGCCCCACATCTTGCCTATCCTTAATTTTAACTTAAGAATTATTATTGCTATTCCTTAACAACAAAGCTAGGTCATAAATCCATATGCACTTATTCTGTGTGTAACCATCAAGGGTAAGGCAGGCCTGAGGCCCTGGGAGTGAATGAAAATGGGATAACCTCATTTTCTGCAGCAGGAAGTATCTGGGTCTGATCTCACTCACGGATTAGTCTGATCTGTAGGTAGAAATGGCAGCAATTACAAACCCAAATTAAACCCATTCCTTTCACAGCTACCTCAATCAGGCAGACATGACAAAGGTTTAGGATTGTCCCCATCACTAGTTTCTATGCCAGGGCCCACCCTTTATTTAGAAAGTGTACCATCCAAATGGCTAAAGATACCTGTTCAGCATTTTAGCCCGCCTTCTGTTTTGGAGAAATAGAGGACAATCCAGCTTGAAGGAGACTGTGTAGTTTAGTGATTAAAAGCAGCAAACTCTAAAATCAGATTGTCTGGAGGTGTAATCACTAACTATATGACCTCAGGCAAGTGACCTAACCTCTCTGAGCTTCTCCGAAGCTGCAGAAAGAGGCTAATAGTAGTAGCAACCTCATAGTGTTATTGCAAGGATTAAATGAAATAACAAAGCTTAAAAAAGTGCCTGGCACATAGTAAGCACTCAATAATGTTACCTATTATTACATGTCTCCATAGAAATAATGCTGAACAGGCCACATTGCAGTAGCCTTCAGCACTGCCCCACAACAGGCTGGGAAGCAGAAATGTTACATCCAAAATGAGTTCTAAATTAGAATCCAACTTCAAGAAACAACAAAAAATTAACCTTTAAAATAAATTTAGAACCAGAATGGAAGTAGACTGCAGAACACAATGAAAAAGAAGGGAAACCAGAATGGGGAGAATGATAGTAGCAGTGTGGACTCAAGGAATTTGAAATGTTACTAGAGTTATAAACCATCGAATCAGATAATTATGAACACTGTGGAAAGCACAAGAGTAATGAGAATACAAAGAGGCAGTATAAGATTCTCCTTAAAAAAAAAAAAAAAGAATAACCCCACAGATTACAAATCAAGCTATTTACCAATGAAATATGGGAAGATACTGAACACTGGCCAGGCCAAACTATAAATTCACAAAATGTAAGATAAAATGGTAGTTACAGGATTTGGGACCATGTCAGATTAAGCTTAATTTCATCTAACAGTGTCAGATTTTGAGTCAGTACCTCCACACCTTAAATTCTCTTAACACTGAGCAGTTTCTTCAAACAGGAAAGATGCTATCTTCTTTATGGGATAGTTGTAGGTCACGTGGTTTATGTGGAAAAGCTGTGTAAACTGTAAAGCTCTATGCAAATGTTATTTTAGGACAGAGAAGGGATGCATCAGATGTGACTAATCTTCAACAAGGATTTTCATTCAGTCCTGTTGTCAATTACCATTAACAGGCTAAACAATCATGATCTATCTAGATCCATGGGTCTAAAAGTCAGTGACCAAAAAAAATTAAGAAAGAAAGAAAGTAGGTTAGAAGTATGATAAAAAGAAACCATGGGCTTCTCTCATCCCAGAAAATACAAACAAAATTTTGCCTATAATACAGGGGTGTCCCAGGCCTCCAAGTTAGACATCTGTGTCTCAATTGTATTGCTACTGAATGAGTGGACAAATAAGGATCTTTCTAGTAAGCTGAGAGCTGACCAGCTTACAGGGAAATGAGGCACGGTTTACATCTAGGTTGAATACTTCAACTTCTTCAACCTCAATCTCCTCATCTGAAAACTGGGGATAATAATCCCTAACTCCTTCATAAGGTCATGGTGAAATTCACATAAACAATGGTATAGAAAATTACTTTGCAACTTATACGGTTATAAATGTAATAATATAGGTGGTCATTTTGTGCACGCATTCTAGTCTGTTACAAAGGATGACTTAAACCAGCTCTGGGTGTTCTAAGACTCACCCATGGGGGGGAGGGGTTGTCTACTGCACTTTTTCTTCATTTTTCAATTTTCCAAAGGAATAAAAGCACTGAAAACCACTGCCTCAAAGAATTTAAGTATGTTTCAAATAGAAAGTGACCTTCAATAAGGTAGAGTTGCCAGCAATTAATAATAAAATTTAGAATTCTGGTCCCCTCTTACATTTCATGTATATGTAACATGCTCCAGGGGGCTCAGTAACTCCAGCCTAGGACCCTGAATGTCCTCAAAAGGGTTCTAACAGATTGAAGGCTCTGTTTACATGTTATTTATTAGAAAATCCTGGCCACTTAAGTCTTTTACAGACATCAAATAAATAGCTTCATTATTAAAGACACTCCTTGAGACTAACAACATTTCCTCCTCACTCCAAGAAGGAAAGAGGCATTTTAATTTAATCTTGAACAAAGAAAGTGAGGCTGAATATAACTGATCAGGTCTCATTTTGACTGTGATATCAAAATGACTATAACCTTAGTGTTTAAAAACTAAGGATGTGTCCAAGGGGAAAAAAACGAAATAGCCACAAACAGCTATCAAGGTAGTTTTCCAGGAAGCTTTAGGAAATCTACATAACTCCACAAATAGTACTCAAGCTGCTAGTACACAAAGGAAAAGCGCTAGTTTTACTAGCCATTAAAAACCAAGGACGTCTCATCCAAAGGAAATAGACAAACGCATATAAATCAGCTATATCTCAAACGGTGTTCTTAATAAAAGGTCTGGTTTCAAACAGTAAAACCCTTATACATTTAATGCTCATAAAAACTCTGCTATTCCGGGGCGCCTGAGTGGCTCAGTGGGTTAAAGCCTCTGCCTTCAGCTCAGGTCATGATCCCAGGATCCTGGGATGGAGCCCCAAATTGAGCTCTCTGCTCAGCAGGGAGCCTGCTTCCTCCTCTCTGCCTACTTGTGATCTCTGTCAAATAAATAAATAAAACTTAAAAAAAAATTCTGCTATTCCAATAGACGGTCAAAAATAGCTATGGGCCAGTCTAGAACTACACCCAAATGGAACTGTGAGGCCAAAACCAACTTTTTTGTATGTGTTGGGGGGGAAACAGTTACAGAGCATGCCTCAGTTGACCCTCCAGTTAGGATTTATTAAAAGCAAAATAGGGGCACCTGCTCAGTTGTTAAGCATCTGCCTTTGGCTCAGGTCATGATCCCAGAGTCCTGGGATCACGCCCTGCATGCTGCTTCCTGCTGGGCAGGAAGCCTGCTTCTCCCTTCTCCACTCCCCCTGCTTGTGTTCCCTCTCTCACTGTGTCTCTTTCTGTCAAATAAATAAATAAAATCTTTAAAAACAATGACAACAACAAAAGGCAAAATGAAATCAATATGCTAGAAAGGCTGAATACTCCAATTAAAGAAACCAATCTCACAGCCATGGGTAATTACTAATGAAAAGCTGACCTTCACTAATTACTTTTTCTGTGAAATTCACTTGCCTATAGATTCAATATAACTTTTTTTAAAAATTTATTTATTCTAGAGAGAAAGAGAGAACAAGCACACAAGCAGGAGGAAGGTGAGACAGAATCTCAAATCAAAAATCATCAAGTACATAGCCCAACATACGGCTGGATCTCAGGGCCCTAAGATCATGACCTGAGCTGAAACCAAGAGTCAGACACTCAATGACTGAGCCACGTGAATCTAGGCACCCCTAGATTCAGTATAACTGTTGATAACAAACTCACTTTCTGTCCCTGACAATAATCCAATCAGGATTTAAACATTAAACATAACATATTTCAGCTCATTCTTTAGAAGATGATAAAATTCATCTCTCTCTCTCTTTTGCTGGTGGGCAGCAAAGTAAAGTTTATTGAGCTACAGTACAAAGCTCCCAAAGAGGGAGGGGACCCAAGAGGGTTGACCTCATCTCATTCCTTCATCATCATATATCCCCCATAAGAATGACCATTAACATAAGCAGTGCAAGCTGACAGTCTGAATATAATCTAGAAGAGATTTTAACTGAAAGAGGTAGGAAACCCGCCTCCTTTTAAACAGCCATTCCCAGAAACCAGAGTCAAATAGTCTGCACATAGGGATATTCAATCTTTGAATCACATCCCAGAATGTTAGGTAATATAGTCCCAGTCTTCTCTTCTGAGGAATTATTTCCAAAGCATAAATAGCTTATAGTGGAAACCACACTAGAAACTTTGTTATTATATGTCAAAAGCAAAACTTTTCTTAGATGGCAGAATCCTAGAGCAGCTATTCTTAAATCTTATTATGCATCAGAATCATCTGTTAAAACACAGACTGCTAGGCCCCATCCCAAGATTCTGATTCAATAGGTCTGAAGCGGGGCCTGGGAATGTGCATTTCTAACAAGCTCTCAGGTGATACTGGTATTGTTGGATCACAGACAACACTTTGACAATGTCAGTGTGAAACTGATCAATTTTTTAGCTTTTTCAAATAGAAGGGAAATATGGGCATAAGAGCCACACAGATGTTTCTAAAACCAAGTAATACTCTCCTACAAGTTGAGTCTGATTCATAATCAAAAGAGCAAATGTGGCAAAAATGGTTGCTAAAAAAACTGTATCACTCACTAGGATTTATGCTCCCTTCAGCAGCACATTAACTATGACTTTGTAATAATGGCTTTTATCTTGTCTTTGTTCTAGTTCTCAATCTATAAGTTGTAAGCATGGTTTTAATTCATTTACCATTTTTTGAGGGCCTATTTACTAAAAACTGTACACAGGGATAATTAAAATAAACTTTGTTCCTAAAGAGAGCTCAACCTTGAAGACGACACAGAAAAATAATCAAAATACAATACAAGTGACAATGGCTACTTCCACAACAGATGTATACAAAAGACAACAGGAACATATAAGAAATAGCTAATTTTGCTGTGGCTGATAGATGCATAAAAAACTTATGCATGAAATCTGAGTTTAGCCTTGTCAATTGTGGGGAGAGAGGAGACGGTCTTGCTCTAGGCAAGAGTAAACAGTTATGAGCACAGGGTTGAGAAGTGGCAAAATGATTCTAGATACAGCTGAAAAAAAATCCACATTTTTTTAGTGCTTTTATATACCAAACACCTGCTAAGTACTCATGTTACTCAGAAAAAGGAGACACTCTATAAACTCAAGACCTCACAATTTAAGGAGAATGACAAGCATCCTGCAGGCTAAGCAGCCTGGGCTTCTTTCTATAGAACAAGCAGTGTGACCGATCTGACTGGTGGCAGTACGAAGGACAGATCAGAAGAAAGGAGCTAAAAAACTTCTCTGATAGTCCAAATTAAAAATGAGTCTGAACTAAGTAACTGTAGATGCAGAAATGATGAAAAGGTGATGGATTTGAGAAATGTTTAGGGGAATTAATCAACTTAAATTGTTGACCACAGGTGAAGAGGGATACTGTAAATGAAATAAAGGAAGATGAACTGAAAGTTGGCTTTGAAGGCACATACAGGATAAGCTATGCTGGTAATATGTTCAGAGGTAGTTAAAAATATGGATCTGTTATTCAGGAGAGAGGTGGAGGCTGGAAATATGCACTTGGGAATTATCAGCTTAGATGGAAGTTGAAGCCAAGGGAGGAGATGAGATCACTCAGGGAGGATGAAAAAGGAACTGAGAATGGAACTTTCTACATAATTACACTTCTTTCCAAATGATTCACCACTGAATGCAATGCACTTTTGGTAGGATAAAATACACCAAAACAGGAATTAATTCCCTTCCTTTATCTGGACAACACTTACAGTAAAGTCAGGTAAATAATTTATTATTCTGCTTTAGAAGATTTAAAAGGGTCTTCTCATGTTCTTGCTGTTAATGACTGAGATACAAGGCCCAGAATCCATACTAGAAACTCCCAAAGCAGCATCAGACTTTGAGTACAGTCCCTAATACTATTCATCTTTACAAAAAATCCTTAACCTTTCATAAAAACAGCACCCATTTGGTTCCAAAGATTATTTTGGGAAACATTTTTTTCTTGGGAAGAAGCTTATACTTAACCCCAACCAAATTTTCTCAATTTTTTAAAAGGAAAAAGGTATGGAATCTCAGCCTAATGCCCAAGACTAAACCAACTCTCACCCTGCAATTCTGCAGCAAAGTACTGGAAACAAATAAAACCAATACACCACAGAACAAGTAAATGTGGGGGCGGGGGTTAGAAAATCAACAGGAATGTAGCTCCTGTTTCCATGACGTACTGCAAACTTTATGTTCTTTTTCTCACCTTACAGATCTCTTCAATCTTTCTGTAAAGATTAACCAGATATGAATTTGGAAAATAAGGACAGTAACACATAAGCAAATGACTAAGAGAGTCTCCACTTCGACAACTGCATGGAATGGGGAATTTCCTTCCTCAATCTAGGCTTCAACATCTCTCAATTTAAAAACTGAGGATGTTCAATAAAACTATGAGCCTTGGGGCGCCTGGGTGGCTCAGTGGGTTAAAGCCTCTGCCTTCGGCTCAGGTCATGATCCCAGGGTCCTGGGATCGAGCCCCGCATCAGGCTCTCTGCTCAGCGGAGAGCCTGCTTTCCTTTCTCTCTGCCTGCCCCTCTGCCTAGTTGTGATCTGTGTCTGTCAAATAAATAAATAAAATATTAAAAAAAAAAAAAAACTATGAGCCTTATTCTGAATTTTTAAAATGAGTTATGAAAGGAGATAAATTTGACTCCACCTATTAACCATATTGACAATGTACTGGAATTGCAAGCTTCCCCACTACTTAAGTCATAATGATGGCAAAATTGTTTATATGGTGGGATTAAACAACAGGATCTAAGGAATATTTGGTATTACATACTTCATGGAGATCTGTATTTCTCTCTAAATTCTCAACAATTTACACAGTTACCGTTCATTCCTGGAATTTCAGTTGCATCTCCAAAAGAGGCAATATGATATTATGTTTAAATGGTGAAGGGGGAGCCACAGGGCAAATGATTCTTAAAGCAACACACAATTTCACCTCCATTAAATGGGAATTTAACATACATTCAGTCTGCTCTTAGAAGAATGAAGATCCTACCTGTGGAACTTACTAAGCCTATTCAGAAAGAGACTATCAAGAATACTTTCTTAAAATTAAATACACTCCAGACAATGAAATATTATTCAGTGTTAAAAAGAAATAAGCAATCAAGCCATAAAAAGACACAGAGGAAACTTAAATGCATATTACTAAATAAAAAAGCCAATCTGAAAAGCTTACATATTATGTGATTCCAACTACATGACACTCTAGCAAAGGCTAAGCTATGGAGATAGTAAAAAGTAGCTGCCAGGGGCTAAGGGGAAGGGAAAGAAAGAACGAATAGGTGGAACACAGGATTTTTAGGGCTGTGAAACTATTCTCTATGACACTATAATGGTGGATACAGATCATTACATGTGCCCAGACTCTTAGAATGTACAACACTGAGAAGGAACTCTAATGTAAACTATAGACTTTGGGTGATAATGTGGTATCACTGTGAGTTCACTAATTGTAACAAATGTACCACTCCAGTAGGAATGGTGTTCTAGAGAAGACTGTATGTGTGGGTGGGGACAGGGGATATACAGTTAATTCTCAGTACTTTTTCTTGGCTTTGCTATGAACCCAAACTGCCCTAAAAAAAAAAAAAAGTCCATTAAAAATAATTAAATATACCAACTGAAAAATACTTAACAATCATGTACTAAGATTTACTTGCCCTTTGCATTTAGTATCTGACTGCAGATATATATATATATATTTTTTAAAGATTTGAGAGAGAGAGAGAGAGCACCCGTGAACGAACACACACACACACACACACACAAATGCTCAAATAGGGGGAGGGGCAGAGAGACTCTTCAAGCAGACTCCCCATTGAGTGTGGAGCCTGAATCGGGGATCAATCCCACAACCCATGATGAGATCATGACCTGAGTCGAAACCAAGAGTCAGATGTTCAACTTGCTGAGCCACCCACATGCCTGACTGCAGATATTTTTTTAAATGACACATTAATGCAAAACTCCTTCAGCAATGAGAATTTAGATTAACCCAGACAAGCAAAGTGATATCCACCCATCTTGTGTTTATGATGCAGGAACAGAAAACACAGAGCTCTTTTCTAGCCTACAAATCATCTTAAACCTTGAGATCACCCACACTTCCCACAAGACTCTTTTTACCAATGCCCTCATAACTCCACTAAACATAAATCTCTCAGCTGAAGGAAAAACACATTATCCAACATAGGAAGACATTTCATATACCTTCATCATATTAAGTACCCAAAGGCAGATACTACACTTATGGGTAACACAACCACATAATTTATTATGTAAATCAGGACACTTTGGGGGTGCCCGGTGGCTCAGTCAGTAGAGCATCTGACTCTTGATCTCAGCTCAGGTCTTGATCTCAGGGTCATTGAGTTCAAGCCCTGCATTGGACTCAATGCTGGGTGTGGAGTCTACTCGAAAAAAAAAGAAAAAGAAAGAAAAAGAAAAACAGAAAGAGAAGGAGAAAGAGAAAGAGAAAGAGAAAGAAAAAGAAAAAGAAAAAGAAAGAAGTTAAGAAAAAAGAAAAGAAAAGAAAAAATCATCAAGTAAACCAGAACACTTTTAAGAGTGAAAGGGATGCTGTGAATAATTATGAGAGGACAATAGGCACCACTAATGGGGAACCTTGAAGTTGACAGTGTAAAATCAAGCACTTAGAATGGAGCTATCCCAGAACAAAACTCTAGGTCAATTCACTTTCAATCCTATATACAGTATATTTGTGATTTACAAACTTTTCCCAAGAACCTTGAGCAATAATTTTCCAAACACTGTTAAAACACCATCTCAGATTCAAATATGTCCAGTCCTACAAAGCACCTCCTTTTTTTTTTTCTCCTCTATCGAAACTGGTAAGTCCTCAAACCTATTCTCCTATATTCAATATTATTTGGTATCTATACCACCCTTGGCTAAGATAAATTTCCCACTAACCAGAATCTCTTGCCTTACTATAAAGTATGCATCCATATTCAAGCCCTACCGCCTTGGTTTCAAATGACAATATACAAAGATCAGTGAAGCCTAATATTTGCAAAAGGTAATTCCCTACTTGGTAGTCTGAAAGTATTATCATATCTAGTAAAATTATCAACTCTGGTACAAAACAGGCCAAGATTATATAGGCTAGCATTAACTCTCTAAACTGTATTATCAGGTACTTTCTGATGGTGTTTCAGAAATGAATACCAAACTTCATGGTAATAAACTGCTAGACATACCAATTTAAATTGTAATTTTTAAGGAAAGTATAATAATGTACAGAAATTTTTCCATTTAATAATATATATGTTTAATCTGAAACCTCAGTTTCCTTGTGTGTACAATCATAACTGGAATAGAGGGTTTCTATGGCCTTTTGTGATATAACAGCTAATATTCCATAAATTTACATATTATAAACTGAAATGCAGTATTCTATGAATCCATGAAGATGCATAAGGCAGTACTGTGCTTGTGATATATAGTATATTTTAATAGATTGTGATTTTTTTAAAGATTTTATTTGACAAGGAGAGAGGCAGCAAAAAAGGGAACTCAAGCAGGGAGAGGGGCAGACTCTCTGTTGAGCAGGGAGCCTGATGAGGGGGGCTCAATCCCAGGGCCCTGGGATCATGACCTGAGCCGAAGGCAGACGCTTAACCAACTGAGCCACCCAGGCACCCCTAGATTGTGACCTGTTTGGAAACCAGAACAGGCCTCTAATTTTGTATTCCCATAATGCCTTGCTGCACATGTAACAGTCAATAATATTTGTTAAAAGAATGTTGAGAAATACAATTCTCATTAACTGAGGATTAAGGATCAAATCATGTCATTAATTTCAACCTATTAACAACTTAAAATGTGCTAGTAATTAGTCTGATAATGAACAGCATAATAAAAAGAAACCATATCTCTTAGATGAGTGGTTTTTCAGAATATCAGTGTTATCTTTCTGAATATCGACAGAATCATAAATTCTAGAAAACTAGACTATAGTATATTTGAATTTACCATAGATGCCCTAGAAGCTACTTTTATTTAAATAAAATCAAATCCCTAATGTCAGTCTGTTTTCTTGCCAGTGTATTCATTAATACTAACAAGCAAGGGAATAAAAATTGAATTTAAATAATTTTTTATTTGAAAAAATAAAAAAACAGATTTTGATTTGAGATTTTACTTTACAATGGGAATGCAACTTTCCCATTCTTTTCCAAATGAGGTAATGAGGCCGCCCTTCATCCATTCCAAAAGAGAAGGAAATTCAGATTTCCCTGTAAACCTCCCTGAATCAAAATCAAACAGACTAGAAATTTCTTCTTTGAAAAGATAACCTTTAAGAAAATCCTTTGTGGGGGAAGGGGCAGAAAGTAGGACATTTTCTAACTATTCTTTAAAAAAATAAAAATAAAAAAAATCCGAGAAGATTATTAACAGATAACTGAATGGCTCTGAAAACAAATTCATTATAACAGCACCTAACCTTTACTGATCATTTATATGTGTCAAGCATGGTGCAAAGTATATTATATAATCTAACTCACTTCATTAAAATACAGTCTACCGCTGAAGGTCCTTGTTGCCATTCTACAGATAGGCAGAAGCAGGATGCATACCTTGGCAGTTAAGATTCCAGAGTTCAAAACACTACACTATTTTGCTTTATTTTTCTACATATATTTTTCTATATACATTACATAATCCAAAAACATTTTATCTTGGAATGACTACCACACAGTGTATTCTACTTCTCCCTCGTCAATGTTCCCAGTTCAGGCCTTTATCAATTTACAACCATCTCCAATTATCTAAGTTAACTATATGGAAATTCTATATGGGTCTATAAATTTAAAAAGTATTTGGCATTACTAACTGTAGCCTATTGTTTTAAGTTGGTGTTCCTAACTAGTAAACTGGAACTTAGTAGATTTCTAGTTCTTACTGGCAGATCCCCAAGGTGGTTGCTAAAACCACACATCCTGAAGCTCTTCCTCCCACAGAAGGATGAAAGCTAACAGCACTTTCAATCCTTTACCAGGCAGGGACTTAACAGCATACCTCTGCACTCCTATTCCTGTGCATATTCTCGGATTTCAAAACTCAAGGCAAGTGACAAGCAGGTCTTTCTCATGAAGAGTCTGACAAATCTTGCAATAAAAATCATTTTACCAAGTGATAGGATGATTATCTTTGCCCTATTTTATAGATTCTACCTTAAAGAGATCATGTCTTCTTCTGGTCTTATGTCAACTATGGACAAATCTACCAGTAATCACTGACTTTGCAAAGTATCCACAGGATCGCTCCCAGGCAAGAAGATCATGAACCAAAGGTAAGATACCTTGTGCAAAAAAAAAATTTTTTTTTGCTTCAGCAGTGGGTCCACAAAACAGGTCACCCATATCAATCGATTTTTAAATTGTGCTCCTCCAACCCTAAGGAGTTTTTGAAATAATTAGGAGATTCCCTCCCCTCCTAAACAGCTCTACTTTTATCTCATTAACAAATTTAGATTCTACTTAATTTTTAAATAAAAAGAAAAAATTGGGGCGCATGGGTGGCTCAGTGGGTTAAAGCCTCTGCCTTCAGCTCAGGTCATGATCCCAGGGTCCTGGGATCGAGTCCCGCATCGGGCTCTCTGCTCAGCGGGGAGCCTGCTTCCTCCTCTCTCTCTGCCTGCCTCTCTGCCTACTTGCGATCTCTGTCAAATAAATAAATAAAATCTTTAAAAAAAAAAGAAAGAAAGAAAAAATTTTTCAGCTGCTAAGAGTTGAAAACTTAAATCTAATTCTTGCCCCAGACTGACACTTAACATATACCATGGTCCAAAGAGGTTCTACTTCAGTTGCAGTGCCCTTATTACAATCCAAATATTCTGAAGCCTGTTCACTAACATTCTATCCACTAAAATCTGCTATTTGATTGCTCAGGAAATCCCAAAATCCAGTCGACAATCCAAATCTGTTTTTTTTCTCCTTTCACAATTACTTATTTGTACTCTGATCGTCTTGTTTCAGGTCTTCAGTACCTCCTAAGTCCATGATTACATAGTACCCCCACCTCCATAATGAGATGGAATATCAAGTTATTTACTTACCTAGTCTCCCAAACACCAGCAAAATATTGCTGCTTCTCTTGAAAAGGGACAGCAAAATTGAATCCAGAATGCTTCCACTAAAAATTAGCAGAGTTGTCCCAGGAATTATCCACATGGCTACAATATTAAATGTGTGAACATTCAAGATTTCTGACAAAAAATATGTCTCAGGATAAAAATAGAGTAATATATCATTCCTTTTCATTTAACAAAGCTTTTTTCCCTGTTTGGAATGAGAAAGGCTCTCTCAGCGGACCAGGTTCAATATAAAGAATTTAGTCATCAACAAAATAATTCCCTTCAGTGACACTGAGTAACAACAGATGTATTCCAGAGACTCCATATATACTTAAATGAGAATATCTGTCACTCCAATTGCCATATTCATAAAAGGAAAGCTATAAATACCAAGAGAAATTATATCATAATTAATACTACTAGAGCTTTACAGTCTATAAATTATGTCTACATAAAACAAGCTTTGAAAGGGTACACAACAGACAACTAACAGTGCTTGTTTCTGGGGAGTGGGAATCATGGCATAAAAGGAAGAACTTTAACATTTTACCTTTTACACCCAGGTATTATTTGAAACTACCATGTAAGCAAGTCCTTTCATAATTTTTTTAATCCAGTAACTTCCCCTTTTTTCAAAAACTTAAATAATTCCATGTCAAAATGGTTAACAAACTATCCCAGGCAGGAAGATTTATCCTCCCTGTCTGCTAATACTCCCTCCTATAGTAAGTTATATCTATCCTTTGAAAATTCAACCTGATGAAAACTTCATTTTATGTAGATATGGCTGACAAGTTTATGTATCCGGTTACTTCAGGCTCACCCGGTATTACTGGGCCTGTCAAAGTTTTTCCAATGGTGTATTTTGAGAATTTAAGACTTGATACAATTCTTGAGCTGTTTCAGTGACAAAAGTGATGTGGGAAGCAAAGGCAGAAGAAAAATTATCAATTTCCTTACTACCTATAGCCCATTGAAATAGGCAGAGTGATATCCCTCTAGAGACTCAACTGCCTCAATGTTAATACTTCGCTAAAGGCAAAAGGCAATCCTAGCCCTACCCCCCACCACCACCACCAGGATCCTGTAAGTCTACTTCAATGTATAAAAATTCCTTTGGAAACGTCCTTTATCTCTAAACCCCCCAAGATAGGTTTTGGCAATCATCCCCCAAGCATGTGGCCCACCGATACACATCTGAAGGGTCTCATGACTAAGGTTTTACTGGACAGTAATAAATTACCTTTTCCCAAAAATAGCTAGCTGTCTCAAGGTCCTGGAAACCTTGCTTCCAAAATTCCTTAGAGACCTATGCTATCTCTAACCACCACCACCCCCAACTTGAAAGTGTATAATGGACTATTCCTCATGACCTCGGTGAAGCTCTTTCTGCCCATGGGTCCTGTCCCTGTGCTTTAATAAAATCACCTTTTTGCACCAAAGACGTCTCAAGAATTCTTTCTTGCCTGTCAGCTTCGAACCCTAACATCATCTTTCCTACATCAGAAATGATAGTGTTTCATAACGGTAAGGTGACACTCTAAGACACTACTAAAAACACATTCCAGTCAAATTCTTTCCCACTCTAACTTTAAAGCTGCTAAAACACACATACCTGTTACTGAGATACAAGTGCTAGCCATCTCATACTTCTAATGGTAATTTCTCGGCAATTTTTAATTTCTCAGCAATTTTCACTATAGTTTAATGTTGTTCCTAAAGTAAAAACTATTACTCCGTATACTTTAGTGTTATTTTTTTTTCTTTAATACACATCAAAATTTACCCTTTCATCCTACAGCTGTAAAATCTGATTACCCCTAGCACCACCCCCAACCCATAATTGAATTTTAATGTCTACCTGCCACTGGGTAGCAAATTATATGCTCCATAAGCAGACATTTCAGAATGTTTCATGTGCACTCCACAGTAAGTGGTAGCTTTGCAGGGAAGCACTAAATTTTACCAGTCCACAGCAAGTACCTTATAGTTCATAATCAATATTCATTACTAGCCACCTGCCTAGAATTCTTTCTGCCTTCTATAAGGAATTAATTTTCTTTGTGACTAGACCTCAAAGACTATCTGCGCTGTTTCTGAAAAATATGGACATTATGACCTTAAAACATTTTAAGAACATGTTAGAAAAACCTCCATCATACAACAAAAATCATTAAACAGCTATTAGGAAAAGCAAAAATACCCAGAAGTCACAATATGCAAACACTCCAGCTCAAGAACATGAGTCAACTAAACTTTGCATATGACAGGCAAAATAGAATTTGCTACCCCTCTGCCTAAAAAAGATCCAAGTAAAACAGGACAAAGAATTTAGAAGTATCAAATGTTTATCTAGAAACAATGGAAGATACCAGATACCAGAAAGGACAGAACAAGTAGGTACAGATAAGACCAAAATTAAGACAGAAAAAATAGGGGGGAAAAAAGGACTTAAAAAAATTAAATATATACCATATATACATGGTACTTAATTATATATACACAATTAAACCATAAAGCTCTTAAAAAGGACTCAAAATCATACTGTGGAGGAAAACAGATGAACAACAGAATTCTGAGGACAGGAATAAAGGAATAAAGCACATGCTTTCTTGTATTGCCTTAATCATTTAGGTCCCTGTCTTAATGCCTAAAGTTAAAAAGAAAACCATTTTCTGCTGCTAACGTATAAAGACAAGATGTACAGCAAGACATATATGCCTTTAAAGCACTTTACAAGAACCAAGAAAACGTGGAACTTTTAAAACCTTCACTGAACTGGAAGAAAAGCACACACGTGAGTTTCCTGGTAACAATCATGTTGCTAAATTTCTAGCTCAAGCAACAACTCTAAAAATATGTCACTACTATGGCATAATCTAATTTTGAAGGTGCAATAAAGTACTGTAGTACTAGCAATATTACCCACTCTACCGTTACTTCAAAAATAAATAGCACTGCAGGGCACCTGGGTGGCAAAGTCAGTTAAGTATCCAACTCTTGGTTTCACATAGTCATGATTTCAGAGTTGTGGAATCAGGACCGAAGTCGGGGTCTGTGCTCAGTGAGGTGTCTGCTTGGGTTTCTTTCTCCCTCTCCTTCTGCTCCTCCCCACCCCATGCACTCTTGCAAATAAATAAAATAAATAAACAAACAAACAGACAGACAGCATTGCTAAAAAACATCCTCGCTATGCTAAAGTTGAAAAACAACCTGAAGACTAAGGAGGTTGATCATTTGGAATTAGCATGTTTAGTGTTAGCATCACACTCCAAAGACCTTAAATGGTTTATGGATTGTGCGTTAACCAAAAAAATTCATTTTAATTACCTCCTTGCTTCTATTAAAAATAGAAAGGGACCAATATCTCCCATATTGGATTTCAAATTTCATAATCATTTCATGATAGAAACACACAGCTTCCTTTCAGATTAAAAAGTAAACCAAGATAACTGAAAGGATAATAGTGAAAGAAACTGTTATCAAACACACACGTGTGTCTGGTACAACGCTAGGTGATTTACATTTGCAATCCCATTCTTTTTTTTTTTTTTTTTTTTTTTTTAATTTTGGTGTGTGTCCAGGTTTTTTTTTTTTTTAAAGATTTTATTTATTCATTTGACAGAGAGAGAGAGAGATTACAAGTAGGCAGAGAGGCAGGCAGAGAGAGGAGGAAGCAGGCTCACTGCTGAGCAGAGAGCCCAATGCGGGCCTCGATCCCAGGACCCTGAGGTCATGACCTGAGCCGAAGGCACAGGCTTAACCCACTGAACCACCCAGGCACCCCTGCAATCCCATTCTAACAGTACTCTATGAGGTGTGTATTCACCTAATTCACAGATAAGGAAACAGGGATTAAGAGAATTGCCAAGGGGCACATGGGAAGTCATGATCCCAAGGGCCTAGAATCAAGTCCCATATTGGGCTCCCTGCTCAGTGGAGAGTCTGCTTCTCCCTTTTTCTCTCCCTCCGCCTCTCTCCCTGCTCCTACCCGCGCACGCTCTCTCTCTCAAATAAATACATCTTTAAAAAGAGAGAAAGAGAATTGCCAAAAATCAGGACTCCAAATGTCTTAGGTTTCAAAATTCATAATATAATCTCTTTTGGTAAAGAGCATACAAAACAGGTCCAGGGATTCTCAACATCCCACAAAACAGGAAACATCTTAAACAACTAAGAATTGTCCCTCTCCCTACACAACTTTCAAATGGCATTCAATATGAAAAACTTGTTCTGGGCCTAGAACCTAACTCTTTTTTAAATATAACACATAAAGCATTCTTACATGGTTTTAATCATACTCAATTTTCCAGGAATGTAATTACCATGTAGAGTGAGAACAGACTGGACTTTGTTTCATTTGGAACTTTACCAAAAGTTGCTCACCTTCTCAGAAAATGACATTGTCAACAGCAGTGCCACCTGTGGTATTTGAGTCACCTTTACAGCAAGACTACGTCAGTCTGCCTTTGTAACTGTCACATTCTTGGTTTTTCTACATATGGATATAAACAGTAGGCTACCTCATTGCCTTCCTGTGCAGCCATGCCTGAACATTTGGACCAAACTATTTTATTATTAGTTATGTTCTCCTTTATATTACATTTAGGGCATTACATTTTTTTTTTTTTCTTAATGTGTAGGGAGGGTGAAACATCTAGGAACCTCATCCAGGAGAGTTACAAAAATGTGTTAAGAAAGAGGACACAAAATACACTTGACTTTACTTTTTGTCATCTATCTAGAGCAAGGAGGGAATGGGGATAGGGAGGTAACAGGATGTCCCTACAACCAGATTTAACTTGAAATGACAGCAGGACTGGGAAGCACATTTCAAAGATTACAGAAATTCAGCATCAGCCTCCCACAGGAGAGGGAGGATAATTCAATGAAACACATCATCATCATCCTCTTCATCATAATGGCACCTGGGTGGCTCAGTCAGTTAAGCATCCAACTCTTAATTTCAGCTCAGATCATGATCTCAGGGTTGTGAGATAAATCCCGCATCAGGCTCCATTCTGGGTGTGGAGCCCTGCTTCAGATTCTCTCTCTCCCTCTCCCTCTGCCCCGCCCTCACCTCTAAAAAGAATAAAATAAATAAAATAAAATGCACATTCTAAGATACACTCATCATTTGTCAGAAAAAACAACCTTGAAATAATCTTGCCCTTCTCATTAGCATTTCCTTTTCCTCTTCAATTTCCTATGAATCACCAGAGCTGCAGTTAACCTATAAGCGTAAATACTTTATAAAGTACAAAACCCTATAACTCAAAGCTATGCATACATGCCACTTTATAATATAGTTTATAAAGCACTTTCCCACACATTATCATTTAATTTAATGAGAACCCTATGGATTAAGTACTAACCTAATTTTAAAAATGGAAAGTATAGCAACTAAAATGGAAATAGGAATTCAAGACTACTCCCAAATCCAGTGCTTTTTCTATTCAACTACACTGCCCCACAAAATAACATCTTTAACACAGTTTTTATTTACATTTTACATTCACAGTGGGAAAAGAGTATCAGTTTATCCTGTAATATGGTCTCCAACTGAGTTTAGACATCAAATTTAAACTACACTAATTTTCTAGTTTCATAAAAACCATGAATTACTTTGAACACCTCTTAAAACTGCCTTAAATATATTTCAAATAAATATGTGTAAGTATAAGTATGATCACGCTTTATGCTACTTAATATCATTCACCCTGGAACCTACTTTTTAAAAAATTTCTTTATTTGAGAGAGAGAGAGAGATATCACAAGCAGGAGGGGCAGAGGAAGAAGGAGACTAGAATCTCAAGCGACTCTCTGCTGAGCACGGAGCCCAGTGGGGGCTAGATCCCAGGATCCCAAGATCATGACCTGAGCTGAAAACCAAGAGTCAGATGCTTAACTGACTGTGCCACCCAGGTGTCCCCACCCTGAAACCTGCACATTGTTCAATTCTTGTTATTCTTATAGCTGTCTCACCCTGGCCCACACCACAAGGACAAAAGGTAAAATCTCTTACAATGAATTACTAATACATAGTGACACAACTCTGGTCAAAGACCTTGTAACTAAAGCTCATGGAACCATGATTTTTCTTAGTATTAAAACTTACCTGTAAAGAAATCACATCCCTCAACTACAGAGCTAACATCTACTTTCTGACTCTCTAAATCAGGTGGTTATAATTCAGCAAGTGAGGGTATGTGGCCAGTCACATCTTCATTCATACATTTCTCTTCTTCCATGCTAAGAATGCAAATATATTCCAAGCCCCAGAGTAAAAATCTGAAAAATAATGATCCTTGAATGAAGGGCCACAGAATCATCTTTATCATATATGCTCAAGCAATAGTGACCTAAATTTTAAAATATTTCAGGAAAGTAGAAAAGAGGGGAGTTGATAAAATAACCACCTAAGAGCTTGTGCACACATCCTTCCTGAAAATAGCTTCAGTTTTTAAAGAATAAATAAAAAACCTATTCTGTCAAATATAACAGAATTGAAGAAAAGATACATAGAAACATGATGTAAAAATAAAAAAACTACCCTAAATTATACTTTCTCACACAAAATTTGCAATATGACAATATGCAAATTTTAGTATGACAATTTTGGTCATATTAAATCTACTTTAAAAAGATTTCTTGGGGCGCCTGGGTGGCTCAGTGGATTAAAGCCTCTGCCTTCGGCTCAGGTCATGATTCCAGGGTCTTGGGATCGAACCCCACATCGGGCTCTCTGCTCCGCGGGGAGCCTGCTTCTTCGTCTCTCTCTCTGCCTGCCTCTCTGCCTACTTGTGATCTCTGTCAAATAAATAAATAAAATCTTAAAAAAAAAAAAGATTTCTTTTAACACACAAAACTCACCAAATTACAAGATGCTTTGTCACTTAAGTTCTAAATGGAAAACCAAAATAGAAAAATAGAAAAAAAAAAAGACATTAATGTTGCTAGATTTAGCAAAAAAAAAAAAAATTCTTTGTTGTTTGTCTGAAATGCAAATATAACTGAGCATCCTACATTTTATCTGGCAACCCTAAACTCTGAACTGAATAAAGTGAGCTCTTACCTCTCCCAAAGTATTACAGCATCAGCTCCCACTCAAAGAACAAGAAGAATTTTGTCACAGAAGAATTTTGACCAATGAAGTCTTAAAAGAGTTAGTCTGGCAATTGATAAGGCTTTCTTTAAGAGCTGACATTTACCATATAAAAAACAACTCCTGTTTCCTAAGAGCCAAAGGTTAAACTTTTACTAGGTTCCATGCAATATGAACTCTTAAGGAGTTTAATATTTCTATGTGTAAAACCCAAATTTGAAAAGATTCGTAATGTAGGTTTCTTGTAACTAAAAAAGTTGTTCATAAAGACTATAATAAGCAGAATCCTATTTTCAGCATTACAAGCAGATACTAAAAGCTACTTTAATGGATTCCAAAGTTCATCTGCCATTTTTTTTTAATTCATAATCATAGAACTTTGGTGTTGGAAACTAATTTCTGACCCTTTAGAAACTTCTGGAAGTCCCATTTCACTTCATATTCATTTCCATAAAAGTTTTTTTTTTCTATTACTGAGCTGTTAAGCAAGTACTAGATGTAACAGAGAGCCTCCCTTTTGTTTTATGAGGCCCCTCTCTCCTCTCAACCTCTTGCCCTACTTATAAACAGCTCTGACAATGAGAGAGTGCAAATTCCTCTGCTAGTTTCATTAATATCATCTTCTTAATACTAAATCTATACTTTTCCTCCTCGTGCTCTAGGCCACTGCTCTATGATACAGCCCATCCATCTTTGGAGACTGCCTAATTCCCTTACTTCATTTACACTGCTAGCTTGAAGGTATTAATAGATAATCATATCCCCCTAGTGCTCCCTTTTCCTAAATTTAGCTCCTTCAGGCTTTTCTCCTAAGGCTTACGCTACCATCAATGTAGAATTATCTGCATGTTATCTTAAATGTGGTTGAAAAGTGTTCAAAATTATTTGGAGTTTTATTCTAGTAAGAAAACAGTAACACTGTTAGCAGTACCAGATTACTAGGTTATTTGTCTAGGGGTAATTCAGTGACAGTTCCCTGGAAGTTATTTGAAACCTCGTTATAGTTGCCCTTTTCTAGGTAGCAGTTTCCTGGTTTGCATTAAGGCCATTTATTTCATCTTCCTTGGTGAATGATTTGATATTCAGCATTAACTAATATAATTTCAATGCTGGAGCTGCTATGTTATTTTTCCAGTTGTTCCACAATGTCCAAAACTCCACACAGTGTCTAAAAATGAGTAAACCTGCTACTCTAGGATCTTAAACATGAAAACCTAATGATGCTTCAGTGATGCTTCTGTTTTCCTTTTCCCTCCTTCCCTGTGGCCAGTACGCAAGTCATTCTGTACTCATCAGCAAAGTGCCTCAGACAATGGCATCAGAGCAAGCATTCAGTTCTGAATAAACAGGCAGTGCTCCCAGTCCTGTACTCAAACCATAACTCAAAGGCAGAGGCTATAATAATCAACAGAAGTACTCATTTAAAAGGACAACTAAAGGGGCACCTGAGTGGCTCAGGTCATGATCTCAGAGTCCTGAGACCCAAGCCCTGCGTTGGGCCCTGGCTTCAGCAGGGAGCCTGCTTGAGATTCTATTCTCTCTCCCCATCTGTCTCTCCACCCTGCCCCACCATGCACTCTCTCTCTCTCAAATAAATCTCAAAAAAAAAAAAAAAAAAGTAAATAAAAGGACAATTAAACATACTAGAAAACTTATGCTTTGATTATAATATTCAAAGTACTATAGCTTCCCCTATGTCCCAAGTTCAGATAGGAAAACAAAGTCAATATTATAGGCAAATGCCTCATGAAAATCCTTATTGTGTTTATAATATTATTCTAGACAACCATAGCACATAAAAAAATAAAACAAAACAACCCAAAACTACTCCATATGAGAAAATGCTGTTGAGTCTCACTATCCACTAATGAATTATGAAATCGAGGTAGGTCACAATAGTTTTCTTCATATGCATTAGAATGCAGATATTGTACAAAATGTTACATACTTACGCATATACTTTGTCACAAAATCTGTACTTCTGGATCACAAACAAAAGTGTGAAAGCCTTTTTTCTAAACAGCTTTTATATTTTTAGAATCATTTCAACATAATTGTGAACGAAATTATTACCATTTTATTAATATGAGCTAATCCCTACTAAATGCATTTCAGTATCTAGAAAATTTTAGTTTGTAATGTTTATTTTTCAGGTTATTTTTAAATTAATAAGCAGCAAGGGTGTATTTATAACTCTTGAAACTAGATGATAGTATATGGGAGTTTATTACATTATTGAGTCTACTTTTCATATGTTTGAAATTCTAACAAAAATGTAAAAAAAGAAAACAAGGAAATGGATCTACTTAACAAATAAATACAAAGACGTATAAGGAATAAACTTATAAACTGAGACTTGAACACACCATTTCTAAGGACAATAAACCCAGGAACTTCCTCAGATTTAATTCTGGTAATACTTAGATTGCCTTGTTCAACTATAATGGAAAGGTTTAGAGATCTAAAAAAATACATGAGACAGAAGAAACAAAGCCATAAACAGAAAACCTCCTCAACGGATAATACAATTATTTAAGTGTGCCTCATTGTCTCTTCATTGCCTCTACAATAGTCAACTATTTTTCAACCAATAGAAAGAACACAAAAGGGGCGCCTGGGTGGCTCAGTGGGTTAAAGCCTCTGCCTTCAGCTCAGGTCATGATCCTAGGGTCCTGGGATGGAGCCCTGCATCGGGCTCTCTGCTCCGCGGGGAGCCTGCTTCCTCCTCTCTCTTTGCCTGCCTCTCTGCCTACTTGTGATCTCTGTCTGTCAAATTAAAAAAAAAAAAAAAGAAAGAAAGAAAGAAAGAAAGAACACAAAATATCTACCTACCTGGCAGTTCTTTTCATTTCTTAAAATGTTTAGTTCACACTGGCAATTTTCCCAGTGAGTTTAATATAAGAGCTCTGTAACACACCATTCTGCCTTCCTTGAAACAAAAACTACAAATGTCTGAAGTAGGCTTACAGGCAGTTGGATTACAAAACAGTGCATGCCTCAAAAATCAGTTTTTCTTATTCCAAAAAGTAAGTTTCTAAACACTTATTAAAACATAAAGCATTCTCTCCCTAGGCCCTTTATGCATTAGAACTACCTTAAACTATAAGGTCAATTGTGTAATTTTAGAACTGGAAGGGAATTTAGACATCAGTCAAAGTGGTTTTTCAAATACTGTATCAGGAAGAAAAGAAGAATCAGTGGCATAACAATTCATATACCCAAGCACACTTACTTTTTTACTGTATCATACTGTATATGGAACATTTTATTTTGCCTTGTTAGTATTCTATCAGAAAAGGACTTGACATTTTGTCTCATACAGTATTTTACATTTAATCACTTTTAGAATGTGAGTATACACCTGGATAGAATTAAAACTATTGGTACAATCTGTAACTTAATGTTTTCTGATAATATAAACTTACATAATATATAGAACCCTGACACTTTCAGAATGATTTCACATCATCTCATTTATATTTCACTGTCTAGTCAATTTGAAGCAATTCTTGGGAGTAATGATAAAAACTAAGATAAAACAAAGGGAAACAAAACCTATGAAAACTGATATATTTCTGGAAAAAACCATAAAATACACCACAAACTTATAGTAATTAGGATTATTTGGAAAGCAAGCCAGTCTTAAAACATTCCATAACTGTTTTCAGAAATGCAAAAGAATACCATTCACTACTTTTAGTACAAGGAACGTAACACAAGATGTTTCCATCAAAGCTGACCACAATCTGTCTTAATGAAGAGATAGGACTGGGTTTTTTAAACCTGAAACAACAAAAACAAGAAACAGAAAACCAGCAGGTGGGTGAGGAACCCTGAACACATTTCCCACTAACTTACTATATGCAAATAAATGTTGATACTTATGAAATTCTTTAAACCCCATTTCTACACAGACCAATTAAAAGTTCTGAGCAATCAGGTCAAAATAACCTCATTAATTAGGTTGGATTAATAAATGTGTATCTTTGTATTTACACAAAAACAAACAGGCCTACTCTCAGTTTTAGATAACGTAGTAAACTGGAATTAGGTGCAAATCTTCACTCCCTCTCCTAAATTGAATAAATTTTTGAAAAACAGATAACATTCTATATAGAAATAATGTTTTTACATAAGATCACTGCAATATTTCACTTTAAACTCAGTGAGAAGTCTATATTTTATATATGTATACACACACACCCCTATAAAATCTAACAGTTCATAAATCAGCTAATTTTTACTGGAGAGGCTTCATACTTCCCCAAAGCTAATCCTTACTAACTAAAATTAGGAATTCTGAAAAAAAAAATCTACAAAAACCTCACAAACAAGTTTAAAAATGGATTATCTAAGGTGCTTAAAATTAAACTCCATGTCATCAATGGCATTTTTAAAAAATTCATATAAAATGATAATGTTTTGTTTAAAGAGACACACTGAAAGGCAAGTCAATTGTTCACAGGTGATTTAATATTATTTTTTTTTAACATTGATGTGTGAATTTACTTTAGAGGTCCCAGCTCTATTTTCTGACAGATTCTATTTTTCCAGATGCTCCTCAAACAAAGATTTATTCCTCAGTCTTACATCCCACTTTTCTCCTTGTACTCCTGAAGCCTTTCTCGTCTTTCCCTTTCTCTTATAACTTCATTCTCTACCTCTGATCCTGTCCAGATTGTGTTCACTGTAAACAAAAAAGGAACAGATGCAGAAAATTCTTCACAGAATTCACTTCTTCCAAAACTTATGTGCATAATTTTTACAGAAACTTTTATTGAACATCTCCTGCAAAATAGCCAACATTGTTTTCCTACACTTCATTTGTGTAGATGCTAGCTACTTGTTACCTTCCCAAACTGTCTTGTAAACAAAAACTTTTACATAGATCCAGCAAAGTATGGATTTTACAAAAATGTAAAGATTTTACATTCATCTTATTTTGAAAAAGTACCTCAAACTAAGTAAATGAAAACATGTCCAAATCGTTGGAACACTTATCTGGTCATATCTGCTCATCTCTGCAAACCCAGTTAAAATATCACTTTTATTTTAAAAAATAATAAAGACAATACAGTAACATTTTGCCTTTTACTTCTGTCTAAAGATATCCTCTAGAGAAAATATTTCACATCAAAACTGTATTGAGAAAAAGAAAGGGATTCTTTCAAGACAAAATAGTCTAATTTCTCATGAGGATTTATATAACTCACTCAAAGTCAGACCTGCATTGATCTTCACTCTTAATTTCTGGCAAATGTTTGGACTGTGGAGCACATTTATATCTAAGGGCTTTTATTTCCTTTTGTTGTTTTAAACCTCGGTGTATTAATAGGTCAGCTTTATTAAGTCTAACAACCCAAAAACCCCATCTGCATCTCTAATTTGAAACCAGTAGCCTCGAAAAACAGAGACTAAGAGCCCAGGAAGGATCCTGACTTAGTACCATGACCTTTCCAATTTTTCATGCCTAGGTGCTCCATCCTATCAGTAGTGACACTTGTCAGTTCCCTGAGAGACTAGAGGCTTATAAATCTCCTTAGGAAATGCTTTATTCCAAGGCAAACTATTTCTTCTGGTCATTTAAAATCTTATTGGGATTAATTACGTTAAGATCTCTTGCTTGACATCTAGCATGTCATTTGCACCACAGATGCTGTAGGTAACATCTGTCTTCTGTCACTCATTTCAGTTCACCCAAAGAGATGAACAATCAACAGCAAGTACATGCCTAAAAACATACTCGGGGAGAGAAAATTGCCAAACCACTAAAGCAAACAGCACTCGACAGAAAAGAAAAAGATTTATGAATCATCTATTGCTAATACTGGCATTGTTACAAATGACAATGTTCACAACTATCTAGTATCACCTAGCAAAATGGTCTCTTAAAATTTCACTCATTAATAATAAAATTCATTAGACTCATTTTCTCCCACTGAGCCCTATCACCCAATTTTATATTTTCAGTATGAATGTATTGCATTTTTACTCTCCACTCCACATTCATTCATTAGTTAACATCTCCAACACTCCCACTGTGTGCCAGGCACTACACTCTGCTTCTCTTTTTCACAACAATGGGATTCTATGAAAAGAATCATAAGCCATATGAAAGATACTTAGTTCACTGAAAGAAAAAGAAAGCCCATGAAATCTCCCGGACAATGAAAATATGAACTTCCTCATCTGAATTTGCAACTGCAGACACAGTGCAGCTGGTCATTTAAAGTTACATAAGCAAAAGCACAAATCTCTGTTCAGGGCCTTCAAGATGGCCTACTTAATTTTATTCAAGATAGTGAGCAGCATTAACAATTAAGTGCTCAACATATACATGATAAAAACAAGTAATTAATAATGTTACTTTTTAAGGGATAACAACAGTAACAGCAAACACTATAGTGAGCAAACATTTAGTCCATATAGTTACTGTTATGCTACATAATGTAGCATATGGCACATATAGTAACATATAGTAACATATGTTACATATAGTAACAAGTGTTACATATAGTAAAAAGTCACTCCCTACTGAAACTCACTATATATGCCAGGCAGAAATCTCAGTGCTTTATACCATTATCTCATTTAATCTTCCCATCATCCCTAGGAGACTGGCGTTATTATAAACTTCCTTTTACAGATGATTAAACCAAGGCTTGGCAGTATTACGCACTTCATATAAGATAACTTAGCTAGAAGAGCTGCGATTCAAACCCAGGTCTATCGGGATCCAGAGGCTGCTCTTGATCACCATATAATATCACTTGGTTTACACTCATTCAATTTTAAAGTCTAAAGTTTTTGAATGTGTATCAGAAAGGTTACTTTTTAAAACAAGTTTATTCCTCTAAAATGAGTTACATCTTTCTTGATCTATACAAAAACCAACACCTTAACTAAGGATTTTACTTTGAACTGTCATCCTACAAGTCTAAAATTTGGATGAGAAAGTCTATCTGAATGAAAGCCTTGAGTCTCTTGGGTCACAGCTGAGAAGCAAGAGGCCTTGAGGGCCATCAGTCCAAACTCCTCATTTTAGGAAAATGAAAGAGACCTTTTGAAAAACATGTATAATCAGTCTAAACTACCACATACCTAATCCAGAAACACATAGGTTTGGGTTTTTTTTTTTCTAAGTCACCATTTTAAGTAAATAAATCTAACATTTTGACATCATACAAATAATGGTATCCATTTCTGATGCACTGTAAGAAAATACAAACTCCATGACAAGAGGTCAGACTCTTGTAAGGCTATTATCAAGTGAAAGCATGAATCATATCATAAAACATGTTATAGAAAGCTATAAAATGGCAGTCTTACCTATATGGACTCAAACACACAAAAAAAGAGCCATTTCTTCCTTAAATAAAATTTACATTCATTTGGGTCAACTACAGGGCTCAGCTACACTTCACCAGTCAGGTCAGATGACTGAATTCAAGCTCATTTCAAGGAAAAGCTGCACTATGCCGTATTTAGAACACATATCACTGAGAATAGCCAGTCGAGTCTTTGGTAGGCCTATCCGAAAACATTGCTTTAGTTGCTAAGAAACTACAATTTCCCCGTATTATAAATCATTGAAAGAAGCTAAGCCACAGCACAGAGATTAAACATGTTAAGATCAAAAATCTCTCACCTATCATGCCAAAGGAAACCATGCTATTTCCACAAATCAAACAGCTGAAATTAGTATTAGGCTCTTTTAAATCATATTTTTAATACAGCCTAAAAACTGATGAGACAAATCAGACTAACTCTACCCAGCCTTCCACAGTGGCCTCATGCTTTGGAAGAAACTGAAAAATACCCAACCGACTTCACATATTCAATGCTAGAGACAGAAATATATTTCCTTCCTGACCCCTGCAGTGATAATTCAAGGCCATGAAGCATACATAAGATTTGATTAGTGCAATCTGGTATAGCAAACACCCATATTTAACTGATGGTGATTTTCAATCCTTTACTGATATATTTTCACTGTAATCCTCAGCATTTTAAGCCCAGACTCTCCATAGAATGTTTAACTTCAATGACTCTATCACTGATTTTTTTTAAATGAAAGCATTAAATTCCAACTATTCCAACAAGAGTAATTTTAAATTGTTCTAGTATAACGAGACACTGAAGAATCAGCAATAATAATTTCTAGTTCACTCTCTAGCAGGGACTTCTGTTAAATTCTTTCCTACAAAAATATGTTTAAACCTCTTAAAGGCTGTTTCCACAAAAGAAGAAACTAGTTCTCAGTATTTTTCACCTCTGAAAGATCAGTTCAGCAGCTGAGTTGTAACACGGCATCACCAGTCAGAATCTTTTTTGTCTTGATCCCCCATCACCATGATCTTCTCTATTTCTCCATCTTCTCTTAAAGAGCTTCCGTTCAAAACCTAATTGTTTCCACTACAGACTGTACACATCTCAGGAACTACTTTCATGGTCCTCCGAAATAATGTCTGCTCTGCTTTGAAACTTTTAGATCTTTAAACCCCACTCCCTCCATCTCCCTGTCTTCAGATTCAGTCCCACCCCTGCAGTTCCAGTTATGTGTCTCTGCCTTCCCAAAGCCCTAAGCAATATCATACAACACTCGCCACAACTCAGCTCCTCCCGACCCTAACATATTCTCCACACTGCAAACCAACATTACACCCCCGGCTTCCTGTATTTTACTCCCTTTCCTTATTTTGTCTTTCCCCCACCCCCATCTCTGTACCCAGGCACCCTTATTGCTCTAATAAATATTCCCCCTACCTAAGTTTCAACCCTTTCTCCCCATCCTCTGCTCATTTTTCCTCTCCTTATTTAGAAACTCCTTTTTGCTCTCCCAACCACTACCCTAGAATGCCCAACACTCCACCCTCCTTAGCAAACCCAGCCTTCTTCCCCCATCTCGTTGAGAGCCACAGCTGTTTCTCTTTCCAGATCCCTTACTGCAGTCAACCCACTACCTTAGCTTTCCACCTACCTTGCCTCCACCTCCATATCCAAGGTTCCGTGAGTCTTTACCCCTCCTTGGGGCTCTAGTACTCTGCTCAGTATTCTTCAGGACTCCCCTCCCCCCCAGTGTCTCCCTTATTTTTTTTTTTTTTTTTTAGGGATGTCAGCGGTCTCACGGGGCGCCCGTAGAATCCTAGATGACCCCAGTGCCCGGGACCCCAGTCCTCTTGGGGAGCCTTACTGACACCACTCCCGTCGCCTTAAACATAAATACCTGGATTCTACCGCCTTCTTTAAACGCTGCGCCCCCTCCTCATCCGCCCCCGCTACTCCAGCTCCTCACGTTGGCTTCCCGGTGTCCCCTCCCCGGCTCGCAGCGACGAGCCCCACAATGTGGAGCCTCTAAGTCCGCAACACCACAGGCTCCTAACGGACGCCCCCACCTCTCGGTCCGGCGCCTCGGTTCTCACACCCGCGCCTCTTCGAACTCCCGACCCGAATCTCCCCTCGGGTGCGCAGCCCTTCATACTCTCGACCGGCCCTCTTCCCCTTGCTCCGGCACCTCCTCGGGCCCGGGACGGCCTCCTCCGGTCGCCGGCGTCCCTCGGCCCCCGCCCGGCCCGCCCCCGGCACCCCGCTTACCGTTCTGAGCGGCGCCTGGCCCTGGGAGGAGGGAGCCAGAGACCAGCAACAGCGAGAGGGCCAAGGCGCTGGGAAACGACGAGCCCGACATTCTCCCTGCGGAAGACCGAACAGCGAATGGGCCGGGGCCGGAGCCGGGGCCGGGGCCGGGGCCGGGGAAGGGAGGGGAGGGAGGGAGGGGGCGGGCGAGTGCGCGAGGGAGTGAGCGAGGGAGGCAGCAACAGCTAGGCTCCGTCCTTCTCCGTCCTCCTCCTACCACCGCAGCGCCCAAGCCTCGCGAGATCTTCGCTCCGAGGCCGTGGGCGGTTAAGGAGAGACGGCGGCAAGGCTCGCGAGAAGAGGCGGCCTCGACTGATGCTCCCGCCCCTCAGACCGGTGTCCCGCCCCTGCGGAGGCTGATTGGTCTAGAGCTAGATGGGTCACGTGCCAAGGGCGCTTCTGGCCACGTGACGGGGCGGGGCGGGGTTCCTCCACTCCTTTGGCCCCGGTGGAACCGGAGGCTGTGCTTTTTGCTTACCCTCTGTGAAACGGGAGCGCCCGTAAACAAGAGGAACCTTTGAGGGCACAATATGTTTCCTTCTCTCATCTTGCTTTTCATTTGTTGGAGCTCTAGGCCGCTCTAATTGTCTCCAAAGTCCTCTTCGGTCTTCCTTCTGGACTTTGACCTCAGACCCCTACAGGCATCTGGCTCCAACCTTCTACTTTCACCTGTTTTAATCCTCCAGGCATAGTGACGGCCTCCTCGTGTTCGATATTACCCTGTACTTCCTGCATTTGCTCCCGCCCCTTGAGATGTCCTCCTTTTCCGCGCGCTTCTCCTCCTCCTCCCCCATTTTGACCTTATTTTAATTTCACAGAATCTCACGGCCTGAAGTTCAGCTAGCCTAATTGCGCATCCATAGACACTAAATGCTACAAGAAAGTCATCATGTACTAACTTACATGAAGAATCTTCAGAAGCATTTTTATGCAGTGAACATTTATTGAGTACCTGCTGGGTACCAAGTTTTCACATCTGCTGTGAAACCCAGATGTAAAGATTGTCCCCATTTTCATGAAGTTCACAACCTAATCTGTCAGAGGAACAAGGAAGAGGAGGAATGATGGCATAGCAAAACGACCCATATGAAAGGAGTCAGAGAAGAGTTCTGCCATGTGGTCGCTACTGTTTGTATGGAATTGAGAAATGCACTTTTTAAGGGTATTTTTTTGAACTGCTATCAGCACCGTCGATCCTTGGCCAACAAAGGAGTTTCCGTAGCTGAGCTCATCTCTGAGTCAGACCAGACATCCTGGGGAGTGTCTGTGGAGTGAAATTGTGAGAAGACAAGTAAACAGTCCTGGTGATCTGACTCAATTCAAAGATAGAGCTTGGGGAACCAGAAGGAAGGAACACTCACCAAGACCTTCACAGGCTCAAGTCAAAGTAGTCTCAAGCTTTCAGCATGAACTGGACAGCTAGTGGTTCCAGACTGAGCTTTCAAGCAAACACTGGGACTACAGCTGTGGCATGTTGCAGATGGAACGGAAACCAATATCCTCTGAGACTTTAGGTGTGTGTGTGACCAAGGGGTTGGCCGGTGTCCTAGGATAAATAGGCCATTCTGCAGACAGCTGTGTATGCAGGGCTGCAGGGCTGCCTGTGGTGAGACGGATTTTCAGCTAGTGGAAATTTGGTGAGATGCAACTATAACCCTAATCAACATCCCCATTTAATTAGGGAGTCTCATAACAAGGGATCCTTGCAAAATGATTGTGCTCATTTTGTGGGTAGAGAAACTGAGGCCAAGAAAAGCGTGACCTGCCCAGGGACCGAGTGTTACTGGTAATCATTAGTACCAAACAGTCTGGTTTGACACCTTGTGGGCTCATGGCAAGAGTGCATTTCCTTGCCCTCCCTCGAAGTTGGGAGTGGCATATGACTTGCTTTGACTGGTGAAATAGAAGCTGACACACACCATTTTCAAGCAAAAGCATTTCATTACTGTTGCAGACATTAGAGGATGCTCTTCTCCTTGGGAGAAGATCCGCAATGGTGATGTGAAAGCATGTATCGAAATGAAACATGTCAGCCTGGGTCCCTCAGTTAGCCCAAAAAGCCCAAGCCTCCTGCCAACCCGTGTAAAGCAGATAATGTCTGTTGAGTTAAACTACTGAGATTCAGAGGCATTTTCTCCTAACTATTCTGCTTAGGGGGAAAATGAAATTTAAGTCCCATCCCATGACCACTATTAGCTGTGTGACATTAGCCAAGTGACCAGATCCCTCCCTATGTATCTGTCAAATGGGGCTAGTGATAGTATCTACCTCGTAAGATTATAGGAGAAATAAATGATCCATTTATGTACAATGTTCACATCAGTTTCTGGTGCATGTGAATACTCAAATGTTGATTATAATGATAATAAATCTTATTGCTGCCGCCGCCGCTGCTACAATTCTAACTCCAGCCCTATGTTCTTCCCACTATGTCACGCTACTTACAACAAATCATTTGGGGACAAAAGTTTTCTTAAGATTTTATTTATTTATATGAGAGGTGGAGAGAGAGAGAGTGCACACACAAGAGAGCAAGCACAAGCAGGGGGAGGGGCAGAGGGAGAGGGAGAAGCACAGGAAGCTCGACTCTAGGACCCTGGGATCATGATGAATTGAAGGCAGACAGCTAACCAACTGAGCCACACAGGTGCCCCTGGGAAAAATAAAATTTAAGTATGGTGTTACCATCAACTCTCAAAACCTGCAGTTATGAGGACTCCTTTTACCCTGGAGAAAATATAAAACTCTACGTAATAGTAGCTGTACTTTTAGACCTCTTTTGTTGAAAAAAATACATGATAACTAAAACCTTTCAACAGCTGAGTGACCTCTTTAAAGGAATTTAGGAGTTTGTGTTTTGTTGTTATTGTTATTGTTGTTGTTGTTGTTGTTCTTCTTCTTCTTCTTCCTCTTTTTAGATTTACAGACGCTTAGAATCTCTCTACAAGTGTTAGGTGTGTGAAAGGATGGCCGAGCTCCTTGCAATATCTCACAAGAGCCCTAGAGGTCCTCAGTGCTCAGGCTGAAACACACTTCTTGGCCTCCAGGGACTGCTTGGAGGTCCGCTTTCACCTATTGACAGCGCCTCCTGGTGGCAAGATCTATAATAAACCATTCCAGTTGAAAGGTTTTTGGTGATTTTATTTGATATGGTTCATTGGCCATAGGAAGGATGTCAATAAAATGTAATAGTGATATTACAGTTGACTTTGACCTTTCTAATGGTTCCCCCCACTCACCTCCTGCAAAGATCTCTGCTCATTTGAAGTTCTTTCTATTCAGATTTATTACCCTGATCACCCTGATGGCTGTCATCTTCTGACCTCCCACATAATCTTTCCATGTCCCTTCCACTAGCACCATGCTTGAACACCATGGGTGAGTTCAACATCCACCTTGATGATCTGTTCAATACCCGGGCTTCTCAGTCCTTTGATCTTTTCACCTCCAACAACCCTCTTCACTTAGCTACACTTCCACATTCATACCCTCCACACTTTAATCACCCCAAAAAGGGCCCCATATTTGAAACATGAAAGTATAATACCTCACTCTCTCCATTTACCATCTCCCATCCTTTCAATTCTGTGTGCTAGGACCCTATTTACTAAGTCTTCAACCTCACTGAGACCTCTAATGCATTAATCCCACCAATTCCTTGTCCATTCTTCGTTTCCCTCCTTGTCTAGCTTGGAGTCCATGATTCACCATTATAATCATTTCCTTACCCACCTCAACCTCTAACACACTTTGCTGGAAAAAAAACAACAAACTGGCTAAGCACTACAGTCTGAGATGAGGTTTCATGCCTGCACCCGAGCAGCTGAATGTTGTCAGAGAAAAATCACACCAACAGGATGAATGACTTCATTTTAAATTCTTGGTCTCAAACCTCAAACGGGTCCTTGCTACCACCGAGCAGTCCTACTCTTCCTTATGTGGTACAGATGAATTTACAATCAACTGGTCACATGCAGGAAATGCACATTTATTTCATTTCTCTAAATCAAATTTAATCCATTGTGAGCACCTTTCTCTTTTTAAAAATATTTTATTTATTTATGTATTTAACAGAGCTAGAGAAAGAGAGTGGGGGAGAAGCAGAAGAAGGAGGACAAGAGACCTCATGCTTGTCCTCCCATCTCCCCTGACATGAGGATCTAATCCAGAACTTGAGATCATGACCTGAGCTGAAATCAAGAGTCAGCCACTTAACCTACAGAATCATCTAGGTGTTCCGATTCTGAGCACCTTTCTGCTGAGATGACAAGAAACTCCATTTTGCTCATTATGAGCTTCCATCCCTACTTCCCCGGGGTAAATATGAACTCCCTGGGGTTTAATGCAGTCCAGGACATTGCTGGGTCTTGTTTTGTTTTTTTCCTTCGTTGGGTTCAGTCTGGTCATTGCTGGTAGGTGCACTGCCCAGACCCTCATGGCCCCTTGAAGATGAATGGCTCAGCACTTCCCACCCCTTACCTCGCTAGCCTCACCCCAACCCAAGCTCCCTTTTCAGTTCTTTGTGATTGCTCTGCTTCTTCCTACGTTGGGGCCATTTTGCACATTCCATGACCTTTGCCCAGCATGCGTATCACCCATCCTCTTCACCTCATCTGCTTCTCATCCTTCAGACGTCAACTTTACATCATCCCTCCTTAATGTGAAAATTAAAACCATATGAGATACTACTTTACATGCACACATTTAATCATTTAAAAAACCAACAATAGGGATACCTGGGTAGCTCAGTAGGTTGAGCATCTGTCCAACTCTTAGTTTGGCTCAGGTCATAATCTTGGGGTTCTGGGATTGAGTTCAGCCCAGAGTCTGCTTGAGATTTCCTCCCTCTCCCCTTTCCCCTACCTCCCCATTTGCATACTCTCCTTCTCTCTCTCTCAAATAAGTAAATTTTTAAAAATCTTAAAACAAAAACACTTGACAATACTAAATGTTGGTGGGTATGTGGAGCAAGGAGAACTCCCATACACTGCTGGTATGCATACAAAAATGGCAGAACCATACTTCAATTTTTTTAAATGGCAGAACTACTTTGGGAAACTATTTGGCAGTTTCTTATAAAGTTACATGTACATCTAATCTGTGACCAATAATTCTACTCTTGTATTACCAGTGCCCAAGAGAAATGAAAATCTATGTCCATGAAACAATTTGCATAAGAATGTTCCTAGCAGCTTTATCCATAATACACATAATGGGAAACAACCCAAATATTCATCAAGAGGCGTACGGATGAGCAAACTATGGTATCGTCATATAGTACATTCTATTCAGCAATAAAAAAAAAAGGAATGAGCTACTAATACATGCGATAATATGAAATAATCTCTGAAGCATAATACTGAGCAAAAGAAGTGAGATCATGGGACTCCTGGGTGGCTCAGTGGGTTAGGCCTCTGCCTTTGGCTCGGATCATGATCCCAGGGTGCTGGGATCTAGGCCTGCATCGGGCTCTCTGCTCAGCGGGAAGCCTGCTTCCCTCCCCCCGCCCCCCTGCCTGACTCTCTGCCTACTTGTGATCTCTGTCTGTCAAATAAATAAATAAAGTCTTAAAAAAAGAGAAAGAGAGAGAGAGTTAGCCAGGCAAAGATGGGGCAGATATAGGCGTAAGAGGTCTGTTCCAAGGGTAGAACTTCAAAGTGTGAAGTGTCTGAAGTGGGAGAGAGCTTGTCAAGGGCTACAGAGAAGACCAGTGTGCCTGGAACTCAGGGAACAAGGGGGAAGATATGTAAAAGGAGGCTGAAGTTGAAAGAGGGGGATTGGGGTCGGATCAGCAATGCCTCAAGGACCATGTGAAGGATTTGAGATTTTGGTCACCTATGAGTAAAGCTGTAGGTTGGTTCCTTTAACATAAGCCTAGAACCTCTTTATTTAGAAGTAAAGTGAATCTCTCAATAGGGACCATATATTGAAGCAGAGTGAATAGTGAAGCTATTTCTAAAAGATTCTATTTCTAAAGATTGTATTTATTTATTTATTTTATTTATTCATTAGAGAGAAAGAGCACACACAGAGGGGAGAGGCAGGGGGAGAAGGGAGAAGCAGACTCTCCGCTGAGCTGGGAGCCTGATGGGAGGCTCAATCCCAGGACCTGGAGATCATGACCTGAGTCTAGGGTAGACACTCAATCATCTGAGCCACCCAGGTGCCCCGAAGCTGTGCTCAGTATATGCCTAACCAGGTGCTACTCTCTATCACAATTTCCTTCTATTAACAACATTTTGCTTAGCTGTGCCCTCCGGGCTCAACTGTGCTGCAGGGAATTAAGGGAAGGGCGATTCTTCCTTGGGTTAGAACGTAAACAGGCAAGAGCCCTCCCCTAAGCCCTCATATCCTTTCCCTAAGGGGAAAGTGAATGAAGCATAGAGGCCAGAGATCAGTGTGGTGGGTCCAGTCCTCTCTTGGCATAAGCAGAGTCTAGTGATTCTAGAGGCTGGATGACCAGCCCTCAACTTTTCTTCCTCCAGACACCTACAATGTATCTGTACCATGGAAAACTAGTCTAGTCTTGCATGATGGGTTAATGCCATATATCTCCACATCCAATCTCCCCATCTAGAATATGAACTCATTATAACTATCTCTATCTAGGGGTGTCTGGGTGGCTCCATTGGTTATGGGGCTGTCTTCAGCTCAGGTCATGATCCCGTAGTCCTGGGATTGAGCCCCATGTCAGGCTCCCTGCTCAGCGGGGCTGCTTCTCCCTCTCCCTCAGCCAGCCGCTCCCCTCCCCTCTCTCACTATCAAATAAATAAAATCTTAGAAAAAAAAAACTACCTCTATCTCATATTTCACAGCTTTTCACAGATTACAAAACATTTTCACATTCATTATCCCATTAGTTCACTTGGTTATCAAAACTCTATTGCATAGGGGGCGCCTGGGTGGCTTAGATGGTTAAGCATCTGCCTTCAGCTCAGGTCATGATCTCTGGTCCTGGGATCGAGCCCCACATTGGGCTCCCAGCTCAGTGGGGAGCCTGCTTCTCCCTCTGCCTCTCCCTCTGCTTGTGCTCTGTCTCTGTCTTTCTCTCTCAAATGAATAAATAAAATCTTTAAAGAAAAAAATACTCTATTGCATAAATAAGATAACTGGGGCTCAAAAAGGAGAGTAACTTGCTCAAGGCCCCCAGCTGGTGAGTAATAAAGCCAAATAGAATTTGAACTCAAGTCCTTTGGACTCCAAAGGGGTGTTGAGGGTCACCGAGTCACTAGCTGGAGGAAGACAATTTCAATCTCCTAAAATGATCCTTTCCCAACAGCATGGGTCTTTTCTGATGATGAAGCAAAGTCTTGGGGCAAAATCTGCTGGGGTCACTATAAGATCAGCTCATCTCCTGGTCAGGAGTTTGGGGTGCTCAACATTTCTTCCGGAAGTACTTTGGGTACCATGTCTACCCTGATGACCAATGGAGGGATGGGGAAGGGCAACTCAACAGCCAAGTTGGCTTCTCCCTGGAGTTAGAGATGGGGATTTAGGGACTGATCCACAGCCCTCTTTGAATCCCTGCTCAAATTTGGAAACAACTGAAAGACAGACATAGGCATCAACTATGCGACTAGATAAGTCTGCCAAATTTAGGGGCACAATGTTAGCAACCATATTTGGCTAGCAGACTTATCCGTGTTCTCCAACATCACCTTTATAACGGGGATATTTTGATCTCCAAAGTGATGCTGGAGAACATGGATTTATCTGCTAGCCAAATACAGCTACTAGCACTTTACCCCTAAATTTGGCAGACTGTCTAGTCAGAGATGCCCGAAGTGCAAGAAGATCATTAATTCTCCCACTGTCGCTGGAAAACTTAAGCATCATGGAGATACAGACAAACGCCTGCTCTCTGCAAGTGGCCGGTCCCAAGCTTGCTGATATCTTTCTCGCCTACCAGAAAACTCACTCCTGAGCCCATGGGGAAAAGCCAGTAATAGGAGGCAAGGAGTGTTAAAATAATGAAGTAGTTCTCTATCCTGACCACATATTAGAAGCATCTGGGGAGCCTGAAACAACACCAATGCCAATATATACGCACTCATCTTCAGGTCCCAGCCCCAGAGATTTGAACTTGATTGGCGCGGGGTGGGGTCCAGCATATGTGGCCAAGTAATGCCCTCTAATGTATTGTAATGCATTGCTTCTCAAACTTGGATGAACATTAGGTCACCTGGGAACTTTAAAAAAATCCCAGTGCCTAGACCACAACAATTAAACCAGACTCTCTGGAGGAGGGACCTAAACATCTGCATATTTTTAAGACTTCCAAGGGGATTGCAATGTGCAGCAAAATTGAGAACAGGTGCTCAAATGCAATCTTTAAAAAAAAAAAACTGGGTATGTAGCAGAATGACAAAGAAGGCTGTTAAAAAAAAATAGATTTCTGGCCCCCAATGTATTCCTGTGGACCTGTAACTGGTGTGTTAAATTAAGAATCTGCAGATTATGACCTGCTGAGTGAAGGGGGACAGGCCACCTGCATAGGACTGGGAAGTAGTTCCCTGAGCATCCGGGATCCCACTTTGGGCAAGTGAAAACTCCAGGGGTCATTTTGATCAAAGGCACCATTTCAATACACTCACACAAAGAAAATAAAGTTACAAGATTTATTACTTACAGATCCCATCAATGGGAGTGAGGAGGTATGCAATGAGCGTGGGCAAAGGCGGTTCTCTCTCCCAGGTCAGGAGCATGCAGGAGAAAAGAGATCAGGGTTGCAAATACCTTTATTTACCAGGTGGCTGGGGTGGAGGTCACTAACTTTCTGCAGGCTCAACTCTGAGGGGTTATTGTAAAAGGTACCCTGGAATAGCAAAGCAGGAACTTGTGGTGGAAATCTAAATGTACAGACTTGGTGTGAGCAGGGTGTCATACTGTAAGATGAGACTCAAAAGAGCTATTCTCTCATGACATTTGCCCCTAGAAATTCTGATTCAGTAGGTCTGGGTGGAGCCTGAGACTTTGCATTTCTAACAAGCTCCCAAGTAATCCTGATACTCTTGGTTTGCAAACCACACTTTGAGACCTGTCCCTGCATAGAACATAGCAGTGTATTTCCTCCAGCAGTGGACAGAGCCGTGAAGGAAGCCCGGTGTGATAACTTCTGTCCCTAAAGGTCCATGGAAAAATAATTATCAGTTCAAGGGGCGCCTAGGTGGCTCTGTTGGTTAAGTGTCTGCCTTCAGTTCAACTCATGATCCCAGAGTCCTGGGATCGAGCTCCATGTTGGGCTCCCTGCTCAATGGAGAGTCTGCTTCTCCCTCTGCCTCTCTCCCCACTTCTGGCTTGTGCTCTCACACACTCTCTCTCTCTCTCCTATAAATAAAAAAAAAATCTTAAAAAAATTATCGGTTCCCCCCCCCACAAAAAAATCTGTCCAATTAGCCCGTATGGTGTTTTAAAGAGGGATAATTCTGTGGCTAGTTCCAGAATGCTCAAGATGTTCTCCAGGTCACTGATCTTCCCACAGCTGGGAAACTTACTTGTGTTGTTTCCATGTAAATGACTACTTATAGCTGTAAGAGTAGTGTCTTCTTGGTATGGTCCCTTTTTCCTGAGAAATGCTCTGATTCACGTGAGCCTAATGGGACCATTCCATTCTTGCAAGACCCTTGACCCCTGTTTGATTCAAGGGAAGTGGCAAGGCTCCAGCCAGGCTATTCAGAAGTCCTAGGAAATTTTTGGATTACAGTTTAAGAGAGCTGATCTCTCTCTGCTCAGTGGTATAAGTTTTGAGACATGAAAACCAAGGTGTCAATGGCCAGGAGTTCTGCCATTTGCAAGAAGCCAGTCTGCAGAGAGAGGAGGAAGATGACTTTAAAAAAAAAAAAAAAAAAAAAAAAAAAAGGCAGCCAAGTTCCCTCTCTGTTATGTGCTCCTCTAGGAGGGGCATTACATAGTGTTCTATTCTCTGGTGTCTGGCATTGTTAATAACACAAAGGAAGAGGGTCAATAAGTATCATAAACAGCCTCACTGAGGTATAATTAATAGACAATGAACTACATATATTTAAAGGGTACGGTTTGATACGTTTTGACATATTTATACACCTGTGAAATCATCACCATTCATCACCCCCAGAAGTTTCATGAGCTCCTTTATAGTCCCTCCTCCCACCTCTCCCCACCTAACCCCCGGGCAGCCACTGCTCTGCTCCCTGTCACTATGAGTTTGTATCTTCTAGAGTTTTATATAAATGGAATCCTACAATATGTATTATTTTTGACAGCTTCTTTCTGATTCATTCATGCGGTGTGTGTCAATAGTTCATTCCATTTTATTGTGAGTAGTATTTCATCAGATGGATATATCACAACTGTTTATCCATTCACCTGTTGATGGATTTTTGGGTTGTTTCCAGGTAATACCTGTCACAAATAAAGCTGCATGAACATTCTCGTATATGACTTGGTACAGACATATGCTTTCATTTCTCCTGGGTAAATAGCTAGGTGTGGAATGAGTGGATCATATGGAAGATGTATGATTAACTTTTAAGAAACCGCCAAACTCTTTTCCAAAGTTGGTTATGCCACTACATTCCTGACAGTGTTTGAGACCTCTGGTTCTTCCACACTAACCCTTGGCAAGGTCAGTTCTTAAAATTCCAGTCATCCTAATAGGTATGTGGCACATCATTGTGATTTTAATTTGCATTTCCCTAATGATTAATGATGTTGTACACCATTTTATGAACGTATTGACAACCCATATGTCTTCTTCGGTGCAATGTCTCTTAACATCTTTTGCCCATTTTTGATTGGGTTTTTTGTCCTCCAAAGAGTTGTAGGGTTGTAAGGGTTGTAAGTTGTAAGGGTTTTTTTCTATATTCTGAATATAAATATCAGATATGTTTTGCAAGTATTTTCTTTCATTCTATGCCCTGCTTTTTCCTTTTCATAGTAGTATCTTTTGAAGATCAAAAGTTTTAATTTTGATCAAATGTATTTATCAACTTTTTCTTTTTAATATTTGTATTTGTGGGCCCTCGCTAAGAAATCATTACCTACCCACAAAGATTTTTCTCCCATATTTTATTCCAGAAGCCTTAAGTTTGAGCTCTCATATTTATGTCTATGATTCACTCAGGGTTAATTTTTCCATATAGTATAAGGTAAAGATAAAAAAATTTTAGTGTCATTTGTTGAAAATTTAGTGTCATTTGTTGTAACATTTGTTACATATCAGTTGTCCATACACATGTGGACTATCTCTGGATTTTATTCTGTTTCATTGAGATGTACGTCCAGCCTTCCAACACCACAACACCTCAACTACTTCAATTTTATTCTAAGCCTTAAAATAAGATAGAAAAAAAAATTAGATAAGGTCCTTTGGAAATAATAAACATGTAGGTAAATATAAGAGACTTTTCTTCATTTTTGAAGATTTAGAAGATTTTATGTATTTATTTGAGAGAGAGAGAGTGCATGCACAAGTGGGGGGGAGGGAAAGGGGGGAGGGATGGGAAAAGGGAAAAAATCCCAGTTAGACTCTACACAGAGCCCGGAGCCCGGAATGGTGAGGTGAGGAGCCTTGGTATCAGGACTCTGAGATCAAGAGATGAAGTGGAAATCAAGAGTTGGACACTTCAACCAACAGCCCAGGCACCCCACATTTTTAAGTATTTTAAAAGATAATTGACTTTTTAAATCAAAAGTGATAACAATGTATTATGGGGGTTATTACGTAGAAGTAAAATGTATGACAACAATATATAAAGGGCATGAATGGAGAAAGGAGAGTATACCATTTCAAGGTTCTTACCCTTTGTTCATAAAGTGATATAATGTTGTTTGGAGGAAAACTACTATCAGTTAAAGATTTAGTAGGGCAACTACTGAAAACTAAAAGAGATAGGGTTGGACAGACTCTGTCTTTGGCTCAGGTCATGTCCCAGTGTCCTGGGATCGAGTTCCACAACAGGCTCCCTGTTCAGCAGGGAGTCTGCTTCTCCCTCTGTCTCTCTCAACTGACTTGTGCTCTTGCTCTCTCTCACTTTCTCTCTTTCTCTCAAATAAATAAATAAAATCTTTAAAAAAAATTAATAAGCAATGGTGAAAATAAAATGGAATATTAAAACATATTCAATTAATCCAAAAGGAGGCAGGAAAGAAAGAAAATTAGCAAAGAAAAAAATTGGGTCAAATAGAAAACTAGCAATAATATGATAGAATAAAATGCACCCAAACAAATCATTGTATTAAATGCAAATTGTTTAAGCATTCCAACAAAAAGGCAGAGATTATCAGATTGGATAAAATAAAAAACAAGACCTAACTGTGTGCTGTCCATAAGCAGGCCACTTCAAATATAAAGACCACAAAGATTTAAAGTAAAAGAACCAAAAAAAGTATCCCATGCAAACATGAATTAGAGGAAAACTGGGATAGTTATGTTAATATCAGACAAAGTAGACTTCAAAAGGAGACATGTTATCTGGGAATAATGGATTCATTGCATAATGATAATTCACCAAGACACATACACCAAGAGTCAATACTCCAAGAGCACATAACAATCTGAAATGGTATGGATATGAAAACAGAGCTTCCTAATAGATAAAACAAAATCTGATAAAACTGAAAGTTACAGTATTTTATGTATGTATGTGTGTGTGTGTGTGTGTGTGTGTGTATATATATATATAGATATAGATATAGATATAGATATAGATATAGATATAGATATAGATATGCCATTCCACAAGTATAGTTAGAAATTTTAACACTTTTCTTTCAGTGATTAATAGAACAAATAGACAGAAAAATCTATAAGGATGTAGAAGACTCATACAACACTATCTGTCAACTGAACCAAATGGCATTCATAGAACACTACACCTAGTGATGGCAAAATGTGCATTCTCTCCAAGGGCACATGGAACATTCACAAAGATAACCTATGTTCTGGTGTATAAAACAAGTCTCAACAAACAGAAGTACTAAAATCATCCAAGGTATATCCTCTGACCACCAAGAAATAGACTAGAAATCAGTGAGAGAAAGATAACTGGAAAATCCTCCGAATAATTTCAAGAAGAAATTACTTCTTCCTAAATAACACAAGAAGAAATCATAATAGAAATTTTAAAATATGTTTCAGTAATCTATAACAATTTAAAGAGATTTAAAAATAAAAAAGTATTTGTTACATTTATACTCCCATATTTACCATTCCTAGAACTTCTTTATTTTTATTTATAAATCCAAATTTCCATCTGGTTTCATTTTCTTTCTGCCTGAAAAGCTTCTTTAACATAGGTTATAGTGCTGGTTTGCTAGTGATGAATTTTCTAAGCTTTTGTCTGACAAAGTTTTTATTTCACTTTCTCTTTTGCAGGTATTTTTGTCAAACATAGGATTCCAAGTTGACAGATTTTTTTTTCCCAATTCTTCAAAGATGCCTCTGCATATGTTCAGGTTTGCAGATTGTCTGATAAGAGGTCTACTGTAGTGCTTGCCATTTTTCCTTTGAACACATGTGTCTTTTTTTTTTTTCCTGGCTGCTATTAAATTTTTCTTTTTATCACTGGGTTTCCAGCAATTTGATTATAATATGTCTTGATGGTGGTGCCTGGGTGGTTCAGATGGCTGAGTGTCTGCCCTCGGCTCAGGTCATGATCTCCAGGTCCTGGGATTGAGCCCCATGTCTGGCTCCCAACTCAGCAGGGAGTCTGTTTCTCCCTCTGCTTCTCCCTCTGCCTCTCCCCCTGCTGGTGCTCTCTGGGTCTTTGTCTCTCTCTCTCTCTCTCTTTCAAATGAATAAATAAAATCTTAAAAAAAAAATAGTGTGTTTTGATGTATGTTGCTTTCTGTTTCATTTACTTGGCGTTCACTGAGCTTCTTGGATCTGTAGATTCATAGCTATCATCAAATTGGAAAACTTTTAACCATTATTTCTTCTAATATGTTTCTGTTCTCTTCCTCTCTGCAACTCAAATTACACCTATTTTATTTTTCAAAATACACCTATTTTAGATCACTTAGAAGTGTCTCATAGGATCGCAAGGCTCTGTTAATTCTTTTTAGTCTTTTTCTCCCCCTCTGTGTGCTTCATTTTGGATAGCTTTTGGTTGCTATGTCTTTGCTATTCACTGGTCTCTTTTTTACTGCAGGGTTTAATCTACTCTTAATCCAATCCTGTACAAATTTCACATCAGATCATTGTGTTTTTTATCTCTTAGAGTGCCATTTAGGACTTTTTATATCTTTCATCTCTCTCCTCATTATTTTTATATTTTCCTTTCCATTTTGAATTCCAATATCTTTGTTGCTTCTGTGTTTGTTTTCTATTGATCAATTTTTCTGTTAGTTATGTGTCATAGTTTCCTTGCTTATTTGCATGTCTGGTGGTTTTTTACGCATGCTCTGTATGGTAAGATTTACCTTATTTTAGTGGCATCTTTTTTTTTTTTTTTAAGATTTTATTTATTTATTTGTCAGAGAGAGAGAGGGAGAGAGAGCGAGCACAGGCAGACAGAATGGCAGGCAGAGGCAGAGGGAGAAGCAGGCTCCCGGATGAGCAAGGAGCCCGATGTGGGACTTGATCCCAGGACGCTGGGATCATGACCTGAGCCAAAGGCAGCTGCTTAACCAGCTGAGCCACCCAGGCGTCCCTAGTGGCATCTTTTTATTTTATTTTATTTTATTTTTTTGTTGCATCTTTTTAAAAGATAGATTTATTTATTTATTTACTTATTTATTTATTTATTTGACACACAGAGAGAGAGCCAGAGAGTAAACACAAGCAGAGAGAGTGGGAGAAGGAGCCTGACACAGGGCTTGATCCCAGGACAATGGGATCTTTTAGACATTAGATCTCAGACATTTAACAACTGAGTCATCCAAATGCCCCTTATGTTGCATATTGTTGTATTTGTTTAAAGAGTGTTGGGCTCTGTTCTGGCATCCAGTTAAGTTATTATGGATCAGTTTGATCATTTTGAAGCTTGCTTTTTCATGTTTTTATGGCATCAAAGAAGCAATTTCTCTGGGTTTTGTTAGGCCCTGTGTTGAGGGGCTCCCTTCTGAGGATGCCTCATATATTACAAAGTCTCTTCACCCTGGCTGTTGGGGGAAAACAAGCCTGTCCTGGCTGTGTGTGAGCTCCAGGAATTTTTGATTTCCAATGGTTCCTTCTCCAGCCTCCTAGAGTTTCACCCCAAACGTGCAGATCAGCATTCAGCCAAAGATTAATCTCAAGGATCCTTCTGCAGATCTCCAGAGCTTTCTGTGTGTGTAAATACTTCCCTTCCAGGATGGTGTCCCACAAATTTTAGCCACCTCTGTCTCTCCAAATTCCAATCTCTGCCTCCTCAGCTTAGCTAGATTGATTCTGTTTGAGTTCCTCCTCCTTGCACAGGAGCCAGAGAACTGCCCCAGGACAGCAAGTTGGGTCACTTTTAGGACTCACATGTTTGTTTCACTTCTTTCAGTGATTGCAGTTCTGTGCTGTGTGATCAATTATATTTCCTTCTTTACAAGATTCCTGATATGAATCTGTGATATTTGAAGGAGACCAGGTCCAATGGCTTCTCTTTTGTTTCCTGTTTGGACCATGATTTTCTTGTACATATTCTTCCCTAGAATTTCTAATTACCTTTCTCATTTGTTGAGAAAACTAATATGACCATATCACCAAGCCCTTCCAGCTTCTTTCCTACCATTTTTCATTTGGAATCTATTCTACCCTTCATCTGAAAGATATTCTTGTTGGATCATTCTGGTATGTTATTCTAATACAAAATGACTGGCTTGTAGATCTGTCACAATAGGGTCTTAGTGAGACCTCTTTCCCTTTGCAAGCTCAATAGAAAGTATTGTAGTGAATACTGGTTGATTCCTCAATTTACATTGACTCATGATTAGCCTGGGTCAATAATGATGACCCCATTCACTTTGCTAGTTATTGACTCAGAAATTTAACTCTATCTGGCTAATGAGACATGAGGATAAATTAGCAAAGGGGTTTCTGGGAAAGGTTTCTTGTTCCTTTTTTGGGGGAAAAAATACAGGAAACACATCCTTTTTCTTCCTCTGGACATGTCATATGTAGATTTTATATCTGAAATTGTGGCAACCATCTTGCTGTCAGCTTGAGGCTGAAGCCAACATTAGGAAATGGCAGAGCAGACATACGAAAAGAACCTAGCCTCCAGTTGATATCATAGAGTTAATGAATCAACTATTTTCTGGAATCACTACATCTGGAATTTCTGTTTCCTTACAGCCTAAGTCACTTGTTGTTTTGTAGAGCCAAAATGGTGTTTTATGTGGTAAACACTGTTGGCTACCTGCCTAATATTTTTTCTTTTCTTTTTCTTTTTCTTTTTAAATTTTATTTATTTATTTATTTATTTGACCGAGATCAAAAGTAGGCAGAGAGGCAGAGAGAGGGGGAGAAGCAGGCTCCCTGCTGAGCAGAGAGCCCAATGTGGGGCTCGATCCCAGGACCCTGGGATCATGACCTGAGCTGAAGGACAAGGCTTAACCCACTGAGCCACCCAGGCACCCCTCTTCTTCTTTTATTACTAAGAGAACCTTCCCTTTTCCCCCCCCCTTCAGGATAGGAATAGCAATATGCCCTAAAAATGGTTTTCTAAGCTAGCCTGAAACATGCTTTTCTCTTCAGGTTCTTTTTCAGCAAGGTGTGGGGGCCATATGATCCATTTAATACTAGCTAATGAAATATAGATGAAGATTTCTGAGTGGGTCCTCAGGAAAATCTTTTTAATGGGAATAGATTTAGTTTTCATACTTGCTCCTTCCTTCTTCTCCCTGGAAATGGAGATGAAATGTTTGGAGTTATTGCAGCCATCTTGTGACAGGGAGGATGAAAATCAAATGCTAGAGTGGGTAGAACAGAAAAAGAAAGTGCCTAGAACCTTCATGACACCCCTGAGCTGTTAAACCAGCCATTAAATCCTTCCACAAAACTTTTTGTTACATGAAAAAAAAATTATTTAAGCTGCCATTAAGTGTATTTTTAGAGAATACATTGAGAATATAACATTTTCCTCTTCCATGGTTTTCCCCTACATTTTGCTTCATTGTATCCTCAAGATTCTACCTTCTAAAAAGTATATAGGAGGTTAATGTTCTTAGTCTTTGCATATCTAAAAAGACCTTATTTAGTTTTCATACCTGACTGATAGTTTCATAGTATGGATGATTATACAATTCTAGCTTGAAAATAATTTTTCCTTGGGGCACCTTGTGTGGCTCTGTCAGTTAAGTGTCTAACTCTTGGTTTCAGCTCAGGTCATGATCCCAGGGTCATGAGATCAAGCCCCATGTTAGGTGTAGAGATTACTTATAAGTAAAATCTTTAAAAAAAAAAAAAAAAAAAGATAGAGGAGGTGAGTTAAGTTGGCAGGAGAGTAGGGGACCCTAAGTCCATCTGGTCCCTGGAATTCAGCTAGAGAGTTATCAAATCATTCTGAACACCTGCAAAATCAATCAGAGATCTGAGGAAAGAAATATTGCAATTCTACAAATAGGAAAGCAACCACTTTTTGGAAGGTAGGAGATGTGGAGATGTGAATCAGGGCAATATATCAGAGGATACAGTAGAGGGGAGGGAGTTTACTTAAGGATGCGACTGCAAAACATTATAAGCAGTGGAGTGCAAAATCCTAGAAGAGAACACAGGCAGCAACCTCACTGACCTCAGCTGCAGCAAATTCTTGCTAGACATGTCTTCAAAGGCAAGGGCAACAAAAGCAAAAATGAACTATTGAGACGTCATCAGGACAAAAAACTTTTGCACAGCAAAAGGAACAGTCAACAAAATGAAAAGGCAACTGACAGAATGGGAGAAGATACTTGCAAAAGTCTTATCAGATAAAGGGCTAGTATTGAAGTCTATAAAGAATTTATCAAACTCAACATCCAAAAAACAAAAAAATCTAGTCAAGAAATGGGCAGAAGACACGAACAGACATTTCTCCAAAAAAGACATACAAATGGCCAACAGACACATGAAAAAATGCTCAATAACTCTCCACATCAGGGAAATACAAATCAAAACCGCAATGAGATACCATCTCACACTGGTCAGAACGGCTAAAACTAACAACTTGGGAAACAACAGATGTTGGCAAGGAAGTGGAGAAAGGGGCATCCTCTTACACTGTTGGTGGGAATGCAAACTGGTGCAACCACTCTGGAAAACAGTATGGAGGTTCCTCAAAACGTTAAAAATAGAGCTATCTTATGACCCAGCAATTGCACAACTAGGCATTTACCCAAAAGATACAAACATAGAGATTCGAAGGGGCACATGCACTCCAATGTTTATAGCAGCAATGTCCACTTTAGCCAAACTATGGAAAGAGCCTAGATATCCATCAGCAGATGAATGGGTAAAGAAGATGTGATACACACACACACACACACACACACACACACACACACACACACACAGGAATAGTACCCAGCCATCAAAAAGGACAAAGTCTTACCATCTGCAACAATGTGGATGGAACTAGAGGGTATTATGGTAAGCGATATAAGTCAGAGAAAGACAAACACCATATGATTTCAGTCATATGTGGAATTTAAGAAACAAAACAGATGAATACTGGGGAAGGGAAGGAAAAATAAAATAAGGTGAAAACAGAGAGGAAGACAAACAGTAAGAGACTTTTAACTATAGGAAACAAATGAGGGTTGCTGGAGGGGAGGTGGATAGGAGGGTGGAGTAACTGGGTGATGGGAAAACAGGAGGGCATGTGATGTAACCAGCACTGGGTGTTATATATGCCACCGATGAATCACTGAACTCTACCTCTGAAACGAACAATACAAGTTAATTAAACTGAATTTAAATAAAATTTTTTTTAAAAGGAAAGAAGTCAGAGAAAGACAAATACCATATGGTTTCATTCATATGTGGAATTAAGAAACAGAACAAATGAACAAAGAAAAGAAAAGACAAATAAAAAAAAACCAAAAAACCAGATTCCTAAATATAGAGAATAAATGGTTGGTGCCAGAGAAGAGGTGAGTGAGGGGATGGGTTGAGTAGAAAAGGGGTATTAAGAGGCATAAACTTCCAGCTACAAAATAAATAACTTACAGAGATGAAAAGCACAGCATAGGGAATATAGTCACTAAGATGGTAATAATATTGTTTGGTGACAGATGGTGACTACACTTATCGTAGTGAGCACTGAGTAATATGGAGAATTATTGAATCATTATAATGTGCACTTGAAACGGATATAACATGTATGCTAATTATACTTCCATAAAAGTTTTTTTTTTGAAAGTTTTAGAAACTGCACTTATTTTTAGTGTTCTGAAATCTAGAAAGGTATATTCAGGAGCGAGTCTTTTCCATTTATTATGTTTAACACTTGCTGGGATCTGTTAACCAGAAAACTACTGTCTTTTCACTCCTTGGGATAAATTCTGATCCTTCATGGTTTTTCCTCTATTTCTGAATGTTTGACTTTCTGGATCGCTTCTCTTTTTCTCACCTTTTCCTCTCATATTTACCATACCTTTTGCTTTTTCTCAGTGCTCTAACATATTTTCTTTATCTGCCAATTCTTCTATTACATTCCTGACTTCAGCCATTATATTTAAAATTCTAAGAGCAATTTCTTATTCTGTGATTGTTCCTTTATCATAACAATCTGCATTTCATGGATATATTATCTTTTAAAAATCTCTCTGAATAGGTAGCTTTTAAAGATTTTCTGTTCTCTGAATTCCTTATTTCTCTTAAGACAGATTTTTTTTTATCCTGATCTTTTTCTTCTATTTGTATGTGTGGTAATCTATATTCGCTTTGCTATATTTAAGAGAGAAAAACCATGTTGGTATTTCTGTGTAGCTGGTATGAGTTTCCTGTGTGGTGTGTGAGTCTAGATCTGTTTCCCCATTCAGTGTCTTTCTGAAGGGAAAGGCTGATCAGAGGTTCCAAGATGAGCCTTGGAGCCAACTTTAAAACTGGAGAGAGGGAACGGAAGAGACACCTCAAAAGGAGAAGACCTTATTCTGAAATTGTTACCCATGTAGCAACCTTTGTTCTCTGTGGTTAACCCTATCTGGTGAGTTCTGCAGGAGGGTTGATAGCAGGGGGCGTGGTCCAAGTATGGCCTCTTGGGAAGCTGTTTATAGAAAGACTTCTACTTAACTTCTAACTTTCCTTGTATCCCTTCTGTCCTCCCCTGCCAACTCATGGGCTCTGCTGAGCATACCAGCTCCCTCCTCAGCTCCAGGCCTTTCTTAACTTACTCGGAACAGTGGACTCATTCTCTGTCCCATCTATCAATAGCTTCCCTCTACTTACTGTTTTCCAGAAATCTTAGAAAGGCTCCTGCGTGGTGATGGCCCACTCTCGTTCTCTTTGCTGTATTAGGTTATTTTACTTTTACTATCATTTTAATGGCGTTTTAGAGGAAGAGAAGACAAATATGTGTGTTTAATCCACTGTCTTTGCTAGAATTTTATTTTGATTTTCCATTTATCTTCCTAAATGAAATTGTTCTGATAGTTGTTCTTCTTTTCTCTATGGGACCTTTCTTTGGTTTTGGGTTCAGGCCTGCAGTAACTTTAAAAAGTGGTTGGCTCACATTCCAGGTGTTTCCACACTTTGGGATGTTTTAAATTCATCCAAACATTGGTCCAAGGATTTTTACCTCACTGTGACCTGGGACTATGTTTTTAAGTACAGATTCCATTTATTTTTATACCAATACAAGAAAAATATGAAATAATATACATAAGTTGATAACATTTGTTAACTCAGAAGGAGAGGGGGAGAAATAGGGAGACTTAATTTTTATTTTATGCGTGTCTTTATTGTTGGATTTTTTTTTACAACCACTATACACAACTTTTTTTTTTTAAGTTTTTTTTTTTTAAGATTTTATTTATTTATTTGACAGACAGAGATCACAAGTAGGCAGAGAGGCAGGCAGAGAGAGAGGAAGGGAAGCAGGCTCCCCGCTGAGCAGAGACCCCGACACGGGGCTCGATCCCAGGACCCTGGGATCATGACCCGAGCCGAAGGCAGAGGCTTTAACCCACTGAGCCACCCAGGCGCCCCATAACTTTTTTTTTTTTTTATATTTTATTTATTTATTTGACAGACAGAGATCACAAGTAGGCAGAGAGGCAGGCAGAGAGAGAGAGAGGGAAGCAGGCTCCCAGTTCAGTAAGGGAGTCTGCTTCTCCCTCTCCCCATGTCCCTCCCCCTACTTGTGTTTTCTCTCTCTCTCCCTCTCATTTAAATAAATAAAATCTTTAAAAAAATAATTTTTAAAAAAGATTTTATTTATTTATTTGACAGACAGAGATCACAGGTAGGCAGAGAGGCAGGCAGAGAGAGAGGAAGGGAAACAGGATCCCTGCCGAGCAGAGAGCCCGATTTAGGGCTTGATCCCAGGACCCTGGGATCATGACCTGAGCTGAAGGCAGAGGCTTTTTTAAGCCACCCAGGTGCCCCCCCCCAAAATAATTTTATTCATGAGAAATTATATCTACTAATTTTTATTACCCTTATGATAATCACCTTTTCTTTCTTTTTTTTTTAGAGAGAGAGAGTACACAAGGAAACTTGAGCTGGGGAGGGGCAGAGGAAGAGGGAGAGAGAGAATCCTAAGCAGGCTCCAAGCTCAGTGCAGAGCCCTACATGGGGCTTGATCTCACAATCCAAGATCACAGCCTGAGATGAAACCAAGAGTCCTCCGCTTAAGGGACTGAGCCACCCAGGCACCTCCATAGGCTTCCTTTATAATCATCCAGAAGAAAGTTTTCTCATCCATCTTTTCCAGATGTCCCATGAGGGAGAGAGGGTGGAGCTTCCTCAAGCAGAGCTTGGACCAAGGCTGCACGTGGTAGGGAAGCTTTGGGGCCTCAGTCAGGCCAGGCCAATCTGATGGTTTTCAGAGGCCCCATGGGGTGCAGCAAGAGGAGGCCTTGGCATCCCCAGCCATGATCCCTTTTCTTTATTGTGACTGACTCAAAACCTTTGGCTCTCTTTTCCAACTAGTCTTCTACATGGCTCTCAGGGAGCTTGGGGACTTCTGGTGGCCACTCCCCAGCTTGCCTCTCCTTCTTCACCTGGATACTCAACTCCTCAGGTCTGTCTCTGACCTATGGGAAAATCTGCAGTTGGAGCCAAAGGCACACTGGCCTGTCAGTAGAAACTTCCTACAGCACCCACTTGTCCTGCTCATCTAGCAAGATGGCCGCTGCCTCTTGGAACACGTCGTACCAGACCCTGTTGGCCTGGAGGTGCCACAGCCCCTTCAGGAGCTTCTTGAGGTTGTGGGGGTTGTCCTGGAAGGAGAGGCTGCAGTTATCACGGGGAGTGATGCTTCCCTAGGGCCGCCTGCACCTGGCTCTGCAGGGCCCAAGGGCTCTGAGCTCCTCCTCCTCCTGTGCCCTCCAACCTTTGTCTTTCATTTTAACCCCTTTCTTACTCTTCTGTGTGGTTTTTCCATTAAAACATTTCTATTGTGGTAAAATATACATAATGTAAAATTTGCCATTTTAACCATTTTTAAGTTTGCAATTCAGTGGCATTTAAGAACATTCGCAATGTTGTGCAACCATCACCACCATCTATTTCTGGAATTCTTCATCATCCTGAACATAAACTGTGTACTGTTAACCTTAAAAATAAAACTGCCAGTTCGTTTTTACCAGCAAAAATGGGTTTATTCAGGAATAGCAGAGAATTGCAATCTGGGACAAGCAAGCGACAGCAAAAACCATAGGCAAGTCCGGAGAACAGAGGAGAGGAACACTCTTTTTTAGAGGAAAGTGGGAAGTTGGGAAAGGTGTCATAAACAAAAAGCCCACTAAAATAAACTAGGGTTGGGAACCATCGTGGCTTCTCATTGGCTGGGCTGTTGCTGAGGGGAGGAGGGTAGTCTTTTTCCCTCCTGCCATGATAGTAAAGTAGTATGGAGACACAAGGTCCATCTCTTCCTTAGATTTGCAATTGATGATGAATAGTAGAGCCTAAGAGTTCCCACTGCCAGCCTCCCGATTCCATTTTAGTGAAGTTTCCCGTTATTAATTTTCACAGTGCCCATTGAACATTAACTTTTCATTCTTTCCTACCCCCAAGCCCTTGGTAACCTCTAAAATACTTTCTGCCTCTATGAATTTGCCTATTCTGGGAACCACAAATTCAGTGGGAGCATACAGTATTTGTCCTTTTGTGTCTGGCTTATTTTATTTAGCATAATGTTTTCAAGGTTCATACACATTGTATCAGAACTTCATTCTTTTCTAAAGCTGACTAATACTCCATTGTATGTATATACCACATTTTGTTTATCCATTCCTCTGTTGATGGGCATTTGGGTTATCTCTATCTTTTGGCTCTTATCAATACTGTTACTATGAGGATTAGTGTACCAGTATTGATTTCAGTCCTTGTTTTCAATTTTTGGGGGTATGTGCCCAGACATAGAATTCCTGAACCCTTTGGTAATTTTATGTTTGGTTTTTTGAGAAACTAACAGACCGTTTCTACACCAGGCGTACCATTTTGCATTCCTATCAGGAATGCACAATTCCAATTTCTCCACACCCTCACCAACACTAGTTATTTTCTGGATGTCTTTGTTTGTTTGTTTTTAACTGTAGCCATCCTAATGGGTGTGAGGTAGTATCTCATTGTGTTTTGATTTGCATTTCCCTAATGGCTAGTGATTTTGAATATCTTTTCCTGGGCTTATTGGTCATTTATTTATCTTCTTTGCAGAGAGTTCTATTCAAGTCTTTTGCCCATTTTTGAAGTGGGTTTTGGTTTTTGGTTCAGTTATAAGAGTTTTACCATTGTTTATTGATCTGATTTATTATTCTGTCTCTCCTGAATTCCTAAGAAGCATACAGTGGATCTTCTCTATTTGTGCTATCCCATGTGGTAGCCATTAGCCACAGGTGCTATTGAAATTTAAACTTTAGCTGATTAAAATTAAATACAATTTAAAATTCGATTCTTCGGGGGCATTTTGACTTGTCAATAGTCACCTGTGGCTAGTGGCTACCATATTGGACAGCAGAGAATGAACATTTTTATGATTATGAAAAGTTTTATTAGACAACATTGTGCTAGATCTACTTTCCACATCTCTTATTTTTTCTCTAATAATCTGCATCTCTATTTTTATGGTCTTTTATGGTCTTTGAGAGATGTCCTTGACTTCATCATTCATACGTTGAATTGGTCTTCAGTCATGCCCAAATACATTAATGACCACCTAATACTTAATTTTAAATCTTATTTGACAATTAGCTTTATAGATGTCAATATTTCTTTTGTTCTTCTACTGCTACCTTTTCATGGGAGCATATTCCTAGAGATGCAGTTTGCTTTTGATTAACTACAAGGACACTAATTCGCTTAAAAATTTTGTTTTAGATTCTCTGTCTCCTGAATTAGCTTTGTTTCCTCCAGGGTCAAATGTCCTATTTGTTCATCTTGGTTCCTCTCTTCTGTGCTATTGACTTTCCTAATGTCTAATGATTCTTAATTGTCTATTTATATTTTCTGAATGCAAGACAAGGTTGACATATAGCTCATATTTATTATCTTAACAACTGAAGGTCATTTCCACAGCTGGGATCACTCCTTAACTGCAGGATTAATGGAAGGCTCTGGGATGGGAACCGTCAGATAAGCTACCACAGTTGTTAAAATAAAGGGAAGGCTTTATTCTAGAGGCGAGCATTTCATTTGAACCATGGGTGGGCTGCATTCCCTTATTCTTTTCTTCTTTTCCTCCATTTATATTGTGAACGTACAGAATTATCTGGGGCCTAATTTGATTCTCTGGTCTCAAGAACTGACTAGGAGTTCCCCTCAGGCAGGTTCTCCAATTTGATTAGAGAGTGGAAATCATGGCTCTATCCTGGGGCCAAACACTGTGGCCAGCTGCTCTCTATAGAGAGGGCTATAGAGAGGGCTCCGTCGTTTCAGGGCAGACCTTTAATTAGTTACTCCACGGTCCACTTGTGCTCCTTGCCCTGGCAGACTATTGGAAGCTCTTTGAGAAAATTCACCTCTAACCTACGTTTCAGATTTCTGCTTTCATTCATTTAGGATGTGAGTTTCTCTGCTGTGCTGTCTCGGTCAATTGCATGCCATCACCCACGTTCACTAATTGATCTTTGCCTTTGTGGATCTCTGGCGTACTAGATCATGTTAGTCCTCAGTGTATAGTAATCAGCACTAATCCATCATCATTAACATCACTGTTGTTATTATTATTACTTATTTCTATTACATAGTAATAAGTAATAGTTATTACTATTACTTATTACATCATGCACCAGCTCGACTCCTTCGTTATAGGATGAATATATTTTTGCATCACGTATGTTTGCATTTTTAACGGATATGAATGGTACTAAAAGATTTGTCTTCTTTTTTTCGGTGTTGTGTTTCAAATATGTATCTCTAATAGTCTATAAATATCCAGCTAATGCTTTAGGATGCAGCTGCTGTTCCTTTCTAGTCCTGCACTACATTTATTTATTTATTCTCTTGTATCGGAAACCTCGGTTACCTCCAACTCTCCACCCTCACAAACACTTGACAGGGATTTCTATCTGCTCGTGCATTTCAACACTTGCTATTTCTCTGCTTGCTTGTGTTTGCCCACGACGTAGTATTTCATTGCTGCTTGAATGTGTATTTCCCGAGAATCTCTTCCTATTTACACATGAACACCTTGGATCTCCCCTTCTGCAAATAGTGGGTTTTGCAGAAACCCAACTTTGGGGTTTTCTATTGGCCTTTCAATTGGCCTATTCTATTAGCCAGGGTATACGAGATGCAGCTGCTCTACCAACCAACCAAAAACTCTTACTGCCTTAAAAGAAGACGTGTTTATTTCTTGGGACACATGGTGAATCGTGTATTGGCTCCAGAGCTTCCATCCTGAAATGACACACATTATTTCCACTCACATTTCATTGCCATAGCTAGTTCCACGGCCACAGTTAACGTTCAGAGGGTATGGTAAAGTACAATCCTACTATGTGTCCAGAAGGAGGAGAATGGAAAATATTTAATGAACATCACTAATGACAACCATTATCTGTTCTTCTGGTCAAAAACCATCCAATTTGTTTTTTTTCCACTCATAAAAACTACACTCCCTCCCTACATAAGGTAGTTGTCTAAACATTTGAAGGGAAGGAAAATTTTTTTCTTTCTACCCTTTGAGGGACCCCATAACAAAAGACAGATTCACAAGAGAAAAATAAACAAAAGGTTATTAATATGTATATTTCCTATATACATGGGAGAAACTTAGAGAAGAGTGATGCAAAGAGATGGGTTAGAATGCAGGTTTAAACAGCACAATGCATTTTTAGAGAAATAACAGGACAAAGAAAAAAAAAACCCACACATTTTTAGGCTTCCAAGGGTGGCAAATATGGGAAGGTAAATATATGGGAAACTAATGGTTAGTTTAATAGTTAGTAAATATATAGGCAACTTGGGGTGCCTGGGTGGCTGGGTGGGTTGAAGCCTCTGCCTTCAGCTTGGGTCATGATCCCAGGGTCCTGGGATCGAGCCCTGCATTGGGCTCTCTGCTCAGCGGGGAGCCTGCTTCTTCCTCTCTCTCTCTCTGCCTGCTGCTCTGCCTACTTGTGATCTCTGTCTGTCAAATAAATAAATTAAATCTTTAAAAAATATATACATGGGCAACTAGTGGTTAGTTTAATAGTAAACTTTGCATGTAGATTCTTATAGTGACTCCAAGCTGATAGGGTCTAAAGTTACCTTTGGTGATTAACTTTCACTTTCCCTGGCAGAGAGGGAGGGAGGGACACCTTTGAGAATTTATGTCCTGCTTTTAGGCAAATAGGAGAAGGATAGGTAGATTTTCTTGTATTTGCTTTTTCTCAATTGCCTTCAGCTCAAAATAATCCTTATGCTAAAGTGGCATATTTTGGGGTGACATATTCTAATTCCTTTCACATTCCATCCTGTCACCCACACTCTCTGTCCCAGGAATGTATAGTTCCTTGCTTCTGCCCTGATTGCCTGCTCTGGAAGTAGCTGCCTTGTCCTTTGCTCTCCATAACCCTTGGCTGTACCTTCTGGAAGATTCTTTGCTTTCCATCATCCTCTTTGGCCATAGACAACAGCACATTTCCTGCGCATTGATGGCTGGGGCTCTAGAGTCATTTTAAGGCTCACAGGGTCATAAACTTTATGCTCACAACTTCTTCGGCCATGCGGATATTTTCTAAAACCTTAGTAGCCTTCTTATTTATTTCATTCTCCTAAGTTCTCAATGATAAAAATACAAACAACACAGTTGTTTGATAGGACTCATCTGCTATTTTCCAGGTGTATTTCTTGGATTTCCTAGATTTCTTGCTAAACCTCTTCCCCACCCTTTTTTTTTTTTTTTTTTTTTTGCATAATTGCAGGTAAGGTGTTGAGTTTATCCGGCTGTTGTGGAAGAGCTGCACACTTAGTCTCTTAGGGCCATTTTGTCGAATTAAAAGGGATTACTGATACTTCACCTTTAGTTGAACCCTCACTCTCAGCCATCTTTAGCCATGCAAAGGTTTTCATCAATGGATGAAACAGACATAAATTTGATGTGATCCTTGTCAAAAGTCTGAGATTTTAAGGAGCATTGTCCTTCCAAGCCCTCCTCATTTTTCCTTTTACTTGTGAGAGTTGAGAAACAGCTGTCACTTCCAACTGTGCAAGACCTCCGTTTTCTGGTCCCTCTCAATCCCCTTCCATTCCTGCTTGGAAATATGCCAGTTACTTAATGCTACCTTCAAATAAGAAATTTATTTCAGATAAGAAATTCATGCTCACTATTATCTTCCTTTCCTCTAGCATTAAAAGTTTATTAGGTATGAGACATGCCTTCCAGGTTATTGCAGATGACAGTTTTATTCAATATTTTCCACTATATAACAGAAAATGCTATCCCTCCAACATCTGCTGAGAGTTTCCTTGCTCCCTGGTGACCAGCTCCTAAACCATTGCCATATATTTTAGATTATACTGTTATGTTGGGACCCCTTTCTTCTATCAGTTAGGATAGATTAAATTAGGCTAGGTGACAGCCATCCAGGTGCCCCTATACAAGGATTTTTGTGGACATATGTTTTTAATTCATCTAGGAATGGAATTGTTTGGTCATAAAATAGATGTATGTTTAACTTTTTAAGAAACTACCAGGTTCCCACAGTGGCAGTTTAATCGTATGCTTCTACCAGCAATATGTGAGAGTTCTAGTTCCTCTATATCTTCTATAACACTTCGTATTATAAAGTGTTGTAGGGGCGCCTGTGTGGCTCAGTGGGTTAAGCCTCTGTCTTCAGCTCAGGTCATGATCTCAGGGTCCTGGGATCAAGCCCCACACAGGGCTCACTTCTCCATAGGGAGCCTGCTTCCTCCTCTCTCTCTGCATGCCTTTCTGCCTACTTGTGATCTCTCTGTTAAATAAAGAAATAAAAAATCTTTAAAAAAAATAAAAAATACAGTGTTGTAAATATTTTTCACTTTAGCCATTATAACAGGGATGTATTTCCTTACTGTCCTTTTATTGGATTGCCACTTAATTGTTGCTTTAATTAGCATTTCTCCAATGACTAATGATTTCAAACACTTTTGTCATACAGCTAGTGGTGATTGGTATACCTTCCTTTGTGAAATGTCTGTTTTTTGCCCATTGAAAAAAACTGTGTTGTTTGTATTTTTATCATTGAGTCGCAAGAGCTCTTTATATGTTGTGGATACACGCCCTTCATCAGATATGTGTGTTGTGAATATTTACTCTCAATCTGTAGCTTGCCTATTTGTTTTCTCGATGGTGCTTTCTGATGAACAGAAGTTCTACATTTTGATAAGGTCCCATTTATCAGTCTTTTCTTTTATGGCTTATACTTTCTGGAGCCTCATAGGAAATCTTTGCTTTTTCAGTAGTCACAAAGATATTCTCCTACAGCTTTCAGTAGCTTTATTATTTTAGCCCTTATGTTCCAGTTTATGATCCATCTCAAATCTAGGTTTTTGCATACAGAATAATGTAGGGGTTGAGGTCTTTTAGTTCCCACATGGATACCCAGTTGTTCCAGCACCATTCTGGGGGACATTTTTCTTTCCCTGCTGAGTTACTTTGACCTTTTTATCAAAAGTCATTTGACTGTATATTTGTGGGTCTATTTCTGGAGTCTGTGTCTGATTCCATCGATTTGACCATCTTTCCACCAACAGCACATCATGTTGGCTACAGTTTGGGGGTTTTCTTTTTCTTTTTCCTTTTTTTTTTTTTTTTTTTTTTTGGTCTGAAAATGTCATTGTTTTGCTTTCATATTTTGAAGGATTTTTTGTTGGAGATAGAATTGTATGTTTGCAGGTTTTCATCAGCACCCTAAAGTTGTTCCATTTCCTTTTGGTTTTATAGTTTGGGTACAAAATCATCAAATCTTACTGTTGCTGCTTTGAAAGTAATGTGTTTTCATTCTCTGGTTGCTTTTAAAGTTTGCTACTTAGCTTTGGTTTTCAGCTATTTGACTATTAAGTACTTAGACGGAGCTTCCCTTGTATTTATTTTGCTTGGGCTTCAACAAACATCTTGAATCTTTACATTGATATCTCTGATCACTTTTGGAAAGTTTTTGGTCTTTCTCTTCCAATTTTACTTCTGTTTTATTCTCCCTCTCCTCTCCTCTGGGACTCCAGTTGCACATACATTTAAGCTTTTGATTGTGTCCTAACATGTCTTTTGTGCTCTGTCCATTCTTTTTTCTCTGTGGGCTTCAGTTTGGGTCATTTATATTGATATTTGAGTTCACTAATGCTGTTTGTTGCTCTTAAATCCATCCAGTGAATTTGTAATTACAGATACTGCATTTTGTAGTTCCAGAAGGTCTGTTTGATAGTTTTATAGGTTACAATTCTCTACTGAAGTTTTCGCTTTAACAATTTTGTCATACTTCACATTTTTCTCTTTGACATATTTGTAATAGTTATTGAAGCGTCTTGTCTGCAAAATAAGATACAATGTCTTGTCTGCTAACCACAAAATCTGGGACATCTGTGGGTCTTCTTCTATTACTAATTTTTCTTCTCCTGAGAATGTGTGATCACATTTTCCTGCCCTTTCACATGCCTTATAATTATTTATTGTAAGCCAGAGATTGTATATACATGAACTGAGACTGAAGATGATGATATTTTCCCCAGAGAGGTTTTACCCTTCCTTTATTGGGCAGATAAGATAAGGGGTCAATCATAACAATATGATTAGAAAATGAACTGCATTGGGGTGGGGTTGTAGTTTTGCTAGTCCCTACCTCCTTGGCCATGAGACACCCTGGGAAATTCATTTATGCCTTTCAGAGGCTTGAAATTAGCTCCTTAGCCTCTCAATCAACACAGCATCAAAATTTTGCAAATAACTAAGAGAGCTATATGTATGACAAAACCCCCCTTCCTCTAGCAGGACTTTTGTCTACTAAGCACTGTGAGTCTGTGGGGAAATTTCACTGTTATTCTACACCCTCCTCATCTGCCCCCAGCTTCCTGTGCCACTCAAGCACTCAGCAAATGTTCTGTGGGAGAAAACTGAGGGCCATCACCGATTTCCCATCTCTCATCCTTATTATTCCAGTGTCTTTCCTTTCAGCCCAAGGAAGGAGTGGCTGCCCAGGCTTTGAATCCCGTCCCTTTCTGCTTTCTTAAAGATCTTTATGTAGACTATATCATACCCCTTCTCTCCCATGCAATTTGTCTTCTTCCTCTCTTGGTACCTTTCCATAAGCACATAAGTTCAGGTATCTCATATCTTTTTTTTTTTTTTAAATTTTATTTATTTATTTATTTGACAGAGAGAGAGAGAGAGAGATAACAAGTAGGCAGAGAGGCAGGCAGAGAGAGGGAGAAACGGGCTCCCCACTGAGCAGAGAGCCCGATGTGGGGCTTGATCCCAGGATCCTGAGATCATGACCTGAACTAAGGGCAGAGGTTTAACCCACTGAGCCACCCAGGCACCCCAAGGTCTCTCATATCTTGAAGAAAGCATTGCAACCTTTTTTCATCCTTGTGTTCTTGAACTACTGGTCCTTCCATTCAGACGGATGGAACAACTTATTCAACGAACTATAGTTGAACACCTACAATGTGCCAGGCAGAATTCTAGGGGGAATACATCCTGAACAAAAACAAAGCCTTGACTCTTATGGAAATTATATTCTATGGAGGGATACAGAAAATAAACACATAAGCAAGTAATATAGTCAGAAGGTTAATAAATTCTAAGGGGGGTGGGGAATGAAGCAGAATGAAGGATTTGGAGATGATTGGGGATGGACACTAGGTGAGTATCATTTTATATAGGGTGGTCAGGGAAGCCTTCCATGGTAAGGTAACATCTGAACAGAGACCTGAAAAAAGTAAGGGAATAAGCTGTATGGACACCTCGAGGAAGAGTGTCCTAGTCAAGGGGAATAGCACATGCAGAGGTCCTGAAGCAAATGTGCCTGGTGTACTCAAAGAACAAGGAAGGGAGCAGGAAGAGGAAGCAAGGAGAAGAGTGGCAGATGAGATCATAGAAATAGCAGGGGGCCAGGTCATACAGGGCTTTGTAAACCAATTTAAGGACTCGTTTTTACCTTGGAGAAATCTGGAAAGTTTGAAAGTTTGGAAAGAAATCTGAAAGTTTGCTTATATGTAAAAGGATCACTCTAGCTGTTGTGTAGACAATAAACTATAGACTGAAAAGGAAGCAAAGAGACAGATTAGGATGCTATTGAAATACAAGAATGTGACGAAGATGGCTTGGATCCGGGGAGGTGGGACGAGGTCATCTGGTTCTGAATATATTTTGAAAGTAGTTATAGTAGGATTGCCAATGTAGGGTTTGCAAGAAAGAGGAAAATCAAGGATGACTGCCAGGTTTTTGGCCCTAGCTATTGAAGAATAGAGTTGTCATTACCTGAGATGAAAAGGCTGTAGGAGAAAAGGGTTTGGTTTTTTTTCTTGGTTTTATTTCCATAATGGGGGGTGGAAATTATAAGTTTGATTGGAGACAAGTGGAGATGCTGAGTAGGCAGTCAGATATACAGAATTCAGGGACACATTCCAAGCTGGAGATTTAAATTTGAGAGTTGTCAGCACACAGATAATATTTAAAGCCATTGGAGGATGAGATGACCAAGGGAGTGGGCACTGAGCCAGAAGAAAAGAGTTCTGAGTACTCAGTCCTGTTGGTCCCCAATATGAAGGGGTTGGCCAGAAGAGAAGGACCAGCCCGGGAGATTAGAAGGAGCAACCAGTGAAAGGAGAAGAAAAGAAAAAGAGGGGAACATTCTAGAAGTTGAAAGTGTTTCAAGAAAGAAACAGAACGTATCAGGGGAGAGTGAAAGGATTGATGATGCAAGAGAAAGAAAGTGACTGATGATGTCCTCAAGGAGAGGAGAGTATGCAAGAGGGGGGTGGCCTCCATAGGAGCACCCCATCTCACCCACAGCATCAGGGGCAGGCAGAGCACGTGGGCCACTTGCTCTTTCTCCCCTTACAGCTCTGCTCTTCGCACGTGGGCCACTTGCTCTTTCTCCCCTTACAGCTCTGCTCTTCTCGAGGGTGGCTTTCCCCTTCTGCCCCCACCACCTGACCCCTTTCTGGTCTCAGACCCAAGAGGCACTCCACCAGGATAATCAGATCAGAGTCTTCCCAACCCCTGGAATGTCTTAGACAAGTGCCAGACCTCGGCAGGACTCTGATGCTATTCACTTATCAAATTTTTCCCATTCTTCGAGGTCATCTAGAAGCCCATCTCCTCTGGGCACCCTTCCTAAACTTCCACAGCCCCAGCCCACAGTGCTTCCTCCTCCCCTGCCCTCCCACTTCCTCCTCCAACCTGAGACTGGCATTGAAGGGCATCACCCTTGGAGAGCCAGGTTGGAGTGAGAACGGAGGCCCTCTCCAGCTGCATTTTGACACATCACCAGGAGGGGGCTCAGGGTAGCAAGTGCATCTGTCAACCACAGTAGGGACAACTTGCAAAAGGGTGGGGAGGTTGGAGGCAATCTGTTAGTCCCTTCCCAACTTTGCAGACTGCCTGTGAGTGTGCTAGCCTGCTTCATTAGTCCTGCCTGCTTCAGGGCCCCGGGGGGGAAATCCTTCAGGTGCTCTCTGGGAGAAACAGTCACTGACTCAGTAGGTCCTTGGGGACATTGGGCAGGACTCTTTCAGAAGAAAAGGAGGCAGCTCCTTTTCCATAACAGCTAACCCATTCTCTTCCTCCCATGCACCATCCTTGTCAGGGCTGGGAGGAAAGCCCTGATGTCCTGGTTTCCAGCCCACTGTCCCGTCTACACCTCACTTCCTCTGGTCTGGGTTGAGGCATTCACTCCAGAGTTCAAAGTTTCTGCCAGCTACAACATTAGGAGGTATGGGGGGTGGGGGGAACCTGGCTGAGGAACCTGAGGAGATCAAGCTGGGGGCCTGCCCTGAGGAACCCTTGAAATTACATGGGACAAGCAGAGAACACTGGGCAGCACATGTCAAAACCAACCAGAGTTGAAGTTGGTGCATGTTTCTTGAAGGAAACGGGAAGTAAGCGTATTTGTCCAGTTTGAGAGGCCAACGTCTGGTCGACTCCCTGTCCCTGAGGGGAGGGAACTGAGCTGTGTGAATATTTACAGACGTGTGGAGGGTGTGAAGATTGATGAAGTGGGAGGACATTTTGACAGCAATGCTGACTCCAACAGAATGGAACAGGGGATTTCTAGGGTGAGTGGAAACACCCCAGGGGTGGCTGGGATCATTCCTCAGAGGTGGCCATGCCTCCCTGAGTGGATAAAGTCTGACGCTGCTCAAGGCCCTGGTTGGAAACCCAAGGCCCATCACGGGTTTGTCTGTGGGGGTGTCGGGTTTCCTCGGAAAGCCTGGTTGTAGAGATTTCTTTAGAAGTTGTATTTGCGATGATCTCATCATGGGAAACGAGGAAAGAAGAAGAGATGCCAAATATGTTATTGTGCTGAAAATCCTGTTTTAAGAAAACAATCGCAAGATTGTATTCATTAGCAACTGCTAACCACAAAAGTGGAAAAAACAGTTATGCCAATAAGAAATAATCCCCACGTTGGATAGAGTGCGTGTCCTTGGGGATGGAGCCAGTGGGGAGAGAGCCCACTTCTGGTGACAGAAGCAGGGTGGGAGGGAAACTGTCAGAGGGCTGGCCGGACGCTGGAGCTCATATAGCCTGCCTACCTCAGACTGGGATTCTCTCCAGGGTCAGTGACCTGAGGGGCCACTGATCCACACACAAGGCATGGTCCGGGAAGGACAAGTTCCATCACCCCCCGCATGTCTCCACATGAGAGGCAGAGTGGGCTGAGGGAAGCCAGCAAGAGAAAGGGGCTGGGATTGGCAGTCAGTCATCCCGCCTCGGAAATGAGGATTTGGCCGGGGTGCTTGATTTGGTTAAGTGTCTGACTCTTGGTTTCGGCTCAGGTCATGATCTCAGTGTCATGAGATCGAGGTGTGTTTTAGGCTCTACACAGGGCCTGGAGCCTGCTTAAGATCCTCTCTCCCTTGGGGTGCCTGGGTGGGTCAGTCAGTTGGTTAAGCGTCTGCCTTCTGCTCAGGCTGTGATCTCAGGTCCTGGGATGCAGCCTGGCATCAGGGTTCCCGCTGAGCCAGGAATCTGCTTGTTCCTCTGCCCCTCCCTCCACTCATATGCTCATTTGCTCTCAAATAAAGAAATAGAATCTTAAAAAAAGAAGAAGAAGAAGACTCTCTCTCTCTCCCTTTCCCTCTGCCCCCACCTCCTGCTTGCATGCTTTCTCTCTCGCTCTCTCAAGAAAAAAACAAAACAAAACAAAACAAAAAACAAAAAACTGACAGGTGAATAATAAACCATTCTCACTATTGGGACAGCTTAGCTTTCCCTTGTGCCGGCACCAGGGCTGGGACCGTGGTCGGATGTCCTGAAGATGTCCAAGCACGTACCTCAAGCCCAGCTAAAACCACATGACCCTCATGAGTCCCCGTAACTCAAAAAGCAATACTAGGATTTGAGATTTAGCACCTGGATTGAGACTAGGATTTCTGGATTTCAAATGGTTTATCCCCTGTCTTCCCTAGGAAGGTCTCCCCTGCTGGCTTCTCCTGAGGGGACCCTTGTTCTCCAAGCCTGGGGCTCTTGGTCTTATCCCTCTCGCTGGAACCCTTAACTTGTTCTGTTCTGTGCTCTTTTCTCTGAGCCTGTCATAGGCCAAACCTAGGAGCAGGACCAGGGCCAGGGGACATAAATGAGGCCCTTGTGATGCAACACTGAAGGAGGCCCTCATTCTTAGGGTTGTGCAAGTGCTGATAACTGGGTTATTAGCACGTGACTAGAAGTCATCAGAAAAAAAAAAAATCAGAAAAACCAAAACAACTCCCAGTATGAGGGAAAAACGTCTCCTGGCACCACAGTGCTCTTTTACTTTTGTTGTTTTCTTTCTTAACTCCATCCCGGCCCTCCGGCTTGGAGAACCACCCTGACCCTCCAGCACAAGGACAGACTCCAAGATGGATTCCTGGTATCCCGAGCGCAGGAAGCGTGGGCTGGAGAAGGAAGAGGAGAGCAGCGGGAGGAGGGTGAAAGCTACCACCCAGGACAGGGGAGGACAGATACTGGAGAGGGTGGCCAGGGAAGAAGAGGGGACAGTGGGCCAGATGGGGACAGCTGGTCATACAAGCCTTGTTAGAAGATGTTTTGTTATTTTTCAGTGTATGTGTTGGATGGGGTGGGGGTGTTAAGGTGTTCTTGACGGATCAGTTCTGCTCTTTTTTCCAGGCTGCTCCTGCTCTTTTGCCCCCCAGATGCTTCCAGCTGGAAGTATTTGGATCTAGACACCTAAAGTCTAACACTCAAGTGTCAGGAATAAGAAAGCAGAAAGCAGGAACGTGCCCTGGTCACTATGCTCTATATTCAACCCTACACTGGATCCGGTTATTTAGGGGAAACTTGGTTGCCTTAGACAGTCTGGGCTGGCTGGCGGCCCCAAATGGCAGCCTTCTGCACTCTAATTGAGTGGGTGGGGCTGGGTGGGGTGGTGGCCTTTGCCAAAACATCAAGGACTGAAACTGTAGTTTCAGACCTGAAAATGCAAACAAGTTTGGAGGTAAAGTGCAGCCTGTGTAAGGGGAGGCCAAGGTCAAGATACTGGTGTCACGGGGAACTTGGAAAAAATGCCCTAAGGGGGCCTTTGGCCCCCAGCACAGCCAATACTTGATTTTTCTTTCTTAGGGAAATGAAGAGTTCTGGGTATTGTTCTTAGGTGAAGCCTGCCAACGTCTTGGAGCTGCTTTCTGAAAGATGGGCTGCTTAGCTGCTCTAAGGAGCCCAACCTCACACCGCCCCCCTCACTTAAAGCTAGGTTAAGGAATTCAGTTTGCTTGATTTAAGGGTATTCAAATAGATGAGGAAAATACTTGTCCTTTTGTATGTTAAGGAGGCTAAAGAAAGATGTCTTTGAATTTTATTGGCATCTCAGAAATTCTGTTCCAGGAAAAGTAATAGGAGGGTCAGCACACGGCCTCCCTTTGCTAGAATGATGGTCTGATGCTCCTTACAGCGAGCCTGGGGAGGATGAGACTCTCAAGGGTCACTGTTCAATCTCTCATCAATCCTGAATGAGCAATGGCAACTCTGGGGGTGAGGCCAAGGGCTGGAAGCAATCCTGGGTCCGGGAGGCAGCTGCACGATGCCTTCGGAACCAGACTGCGTCTGACTTTCTCCTCAGCGACCCTTAGCTTTTGTCCCCAGAGCTTCAGGATGACTGCTGTACAACCGGTTGTGTGTCTGCATTTCTAGCACAAAGAAAAAGAAGAGCAAAAGGCGAAGGCACATGCCAGCTAGGCCCGCTCCTTATTGTTACTCTGAAAAATGTTTAATTGTGGTAAAATACAGACACGATAGAATTTACCATCTTAACCATTTCTAAGGGCACAGTTCAGTAGCGTTCCATACATTCAGACTGTTGTGTAACCCATCTCCAGAACTTTTCCCATCTCATGAAACAAACTCCATATCCACTTAACAGCAACCCCCCACCCCCGCCCCATCCCCTCCTCCTCCAGGCCCTGGCAACCACACTTCTCCTCTCTGTCGCTAGGAATTTGATTGCTCTGGGGACCTTACGTAAGTGGAATCATACAGTACTTGTCTTTTTCAGACTGGCTTAGTTCACTTAGCATCTTGTCCTTGAGATTCATCCATTGCATAGCATGTGTCCGAATTTCCTTACCTTTTAAGGCTGAATAATGTTCCATTATATGTATTACCACATTTTATTTATCCATTCATCTACTGATGGCCACTTGGGTTTTTTCTACTTTTTGGTCATTGTGAACAAAGCTGCTATGGACGAGAGCATACAAACATCTCTTTGAGACTGTGCTTTCAATCTCTTGGGTTTATTCTCAGAAGTGGGATTGTTGGATCCCATAGTGATTCTATTTTTAATTTTTTGAGGAACCACCAAGCTGTCTTCCGTTGCATAAGCCCATTCCTTTAACATGTTTTTCTCAAAGCCCCAACCTGCAAGTTTCACTTCCATCTCATTGGCCACAGTGGATCACGTGATCACTTCTAGCTGCAAGGGAGCCTGGGAAATGATGTATTTTTGACTAGGCATAGAAAAACATCCTCTGTGATGTGGAGATTCCTGTATATTAGGGACAGTCACTCCAGCTGCTTGTGTTCAAGGCAGGTGTCTGAGTCTCAGCTGAGCCCATCCCAGACACTCTATCTATTCCCTGCCCTAGCTGTTTATCCTATCAGGGGGATCAGCACCCTCTCAAGCCACTGCTTCCAGAAATGTGAGGCAATACTCACTTCCTTTCCTCCTGACCTGTTCTCTTAAGCAATTATGAAAAAATATCTCTCCCCACACACACCAATATAAACTGTCCTGTGCTATTCCTTCCTTGTCCATCATGGCTGAGTCAAGCCTCTGCTTCCACACTATAAGTCCTCTGGGATATGACCTGTGTCACCACTGCAGGGCACAAGGCACAGGATTGACTCTTGGTGGAGGGAAGGAGAGTCCATTCTTCCAGATTAGTTCTATGCCACCTCCAGGGTCCTGCTGGAGGGATCCTGGCTCTCTCAGCCTAAGGACACCTCTTCCTCAAATATTTCTCCCCAGGTTGTGGGGCCTGGTGGGGGCTGCTCATCCTGCGATCTATGAAGTCAGGCCCAGCCTGGAACAGGACCTGATAGGACGGGGGAGCAGTACGCATTGGTGGAGAAGCTCATGACCTCCAAGCCAGATGGTCGGGCCTTGAACCCCTGTTCTCTGCTCCCATCCCTAGAAGCAGTTACGTAGACATAGCCGCTAACAAACTTAAATTCAGAAACACATGTGCACGTAGATTCAAATACAGAGTTGCTCACACAAACGTCCATACCCATGCACCACTGACACACACACACACACAGAGGCACAGAATTAAATTTGCATTCGGCACTTAAATTCAAGGGGGCAAATCTTGTTCCTCCAATTACTACTTTTATCCTTTAGTAATTTATTAATCTATGTCTCAATTTCTTTTATTTGTCAAATGAGGATAATCATGGCATTCCACTCACTGAGTTGTGAATATTAAATGAGATAAAATAGTAGAGAACTTACAAGTTCTTACACCTTACAGAGATGCGCATGCATTCATTCTATTTCCTGAGCCCCCTCCTCCTTCTCTGTTGCCACTTGGTGGTGAGCCTGGCAAAAGCACGAGGTTCGAATCCTTCCATCCAGCCTCAGGTTTCTCACCTGTAAAACGGGGCTAATATTATCTATCTGGTGGGACTGTAGTGAGGCTCTAAAGGGGTCCCAGCAGGGAAAGCTCCGAGTCTAGATCCTGGCCCCCAGAAGTCTTGCAACGCTTGAGCTGTTCCTGTCTGTAACTGATGAAGAACAGGTCGGAGAGCAGGTGCACGGACTGGATGTGCAAAGAAAGGTAAGCGCCTAACGCCGCCCCCCCCCCGCCCCGCCCCCAATCTCCTCCCAGGCTGGAGCTGGGGCCTCTAAGGACAGAGCCCAGACACGGGGATCAGAGCTGCTCCCCCTGTTGGAACCTGGCCTGGGGCTGGGGGCAGGGCTGGTCGGGTGGCCGTGGGTGGGAGGAAAAGAGGAAAACCAGCTCAGTGGAAATTACCCTGCGGTTGGCTTAGGCGCCCACGACACTGTATTTATAGAGAGCTCCCTGCAGCTCTTAATTCCTCGCAGTCCACTTAATCCTTTCCAGGCCGCGGTACCAGCCCCGGGCGGAGGGAGAACACAGGACTGGGGTCGGCTCGTGGGATCCGGGATTCGAGATCCGGCTCTGCGGCCAGCCGCCTGGAGGGTGGGGTGGTCAGCGGGCAGTCACCTGTCCCCTCTCGCAGAATATAAACGTCGGATCTTGAGAGTGTGGGAACGGGGAGGGGGAGGGGCACGGGCAGACCAGCGCCCCCTGGCCCGAGTCCAGAATCTGGTCTGGGGTCAGGGGCGGGGTCCGGGCCGATGCCCTGCCCAGCGGGCGGGCTCAGGCCTCTGCCCCGGACAGCCGCCGCGGGGCCAATCCCGCCTCTGGGGCGCACCCGGGCTGCCTTTCCGGGCCCGCGGCTTCCTCCAGCCCGCCCCGCCCCTCCCCTCCCCTCGGCCTCTCCGGGCCGCCCCCGACCCCCACTCAAGCCCGGCCTCGCGGCGGCGGCGGCTAGACAACTCTCCGCCGCGTCCCCGCGTCCCAAGAGCCGGCCGCGGCGCGGTGAGTGCTTGCGTGGCGCGGGCCCGCGAGGGTGGGGGCGGCCTTTGTCTGCGGCCGAGCGGTGCCGGGCAGCCGGACCGCGTGCTGTGCCCTCCCTTGCAGGGCGCCCGCGCCCGGCCCACTCCCCGGGTCCGCGGCGTAGCCGGGCTCTGGGCCCCGAGGCAGCGGGGGCCGCCACAATCCAACCCCGCCCTAAGCTTGTCGCCGAGGGGGCTGGGGGACAGTGGGACCTGCCCTTGCCTGGGAGGTCCTGGAGGAGGCTGGTGGGTGCTTATGCTTACCCGGGCCCTGGGCGTGCAGGGGCGTGGGGGCAGATCTGTCACTGTGTTGATGATTCTGGAAAGCTCAACGAAGCCAGCCGGGGTTAGCGGGGAAGCAGGGTCTTCCGGCCCCTCCAGAGGGCCCTGCAGAGGAAAACACCCTGAGTCCCAGCTCCGAGGAGGGAGAGGTGCGGGGGAGGGTTGGGAAAGGGAACCCACTCTTCTTGGCCCTGAAGGGAGGACTTACGCGGGCAGCAGTGGGCGGGAGGGGGACAGATTCTGAAAAAAACAGGTAGGGACAGCTGACCTGGGGGAAGGGGTGAATAGGTGTTGGGGGTGGGGGGCGAACACGCAGGAGCAGGATGGAGCGATTTGGGCTCTGAAATTCTCCAAGAGATGGTGGGGGTGGTAGGACAGAGAGGAGGTAGGAAACTTGGTGTCCCGAAGGTGGGGACACACTAGAGGGGAGGGAGTTGAACCTCAGTGTCCCAAGGCCCTCAGAATGCTGTTTAACCCGGGAGTTGGCAGGTTTGGTGGCCTAAGGCAGCAAACTGCCAGAAAAGGGGATTTATTTCTAAGCCAGACCTGCCCTAATGAGAAATGCGTGACAGATGACTCAGAAATGGATGGATCTATCACTGGGGGAAAACCTTAGGCAAATGGTAGTGCAGAAACGATTGGGGGAAGAGGGGAAGGGTTCGCTTGATCTAATTGAGAAAAACAATTTGCCTTCAAACTGGATGTGGATAGTTGTAAATGAGTCCATTTCATCATTCAGTTAAGGCCCAGGTCCTTTTCTTACATGCATGTCTTTAGCTGTTGGCTTCTGTATTAGAAAGTAATGAAGCTATTCTGTCTTTAAGAGAGGTCTGCATTTAGTCCAGCCTCCTCTCATTCCCTCTGGCCTCTCAGAAATGCCTAGGAAATCTGATGCTGTGCAGCCTTCCTTGCAGTTTGAGGGCATGTACATAGGTGGGACGCTTTTGGAAGCTGGGGGAAATTGAAGTCTAAACTTGAAATTGAAGCTGAAACTTGGCTGATGGGTTGGGCCCATCTGAGTGGTGGGGCGGGGTGGAGGGCTCTGGGGCTGCAGGGTGTGAGCCATGGCTCATAGTTCCAGCTCATTTGGGAATGGGAATATTTGGGGTGAGTACATTCCCTGATATCTAGAGTTCCTGAGCCTTAGCACTAACACTTATTTAAACTTTCGAGCATGGAAATCTTTCTCTCCCGTATTACGTACACCACAGTCTGACATCAGGACACTCCTGACGTCAGTGAAATTTTTCTTCATGATTTTGGGTCAGTGGTGTGAATGTCAGATTTTGCACTAACGGACTGTAGGGTGAGAGGGCTCTTGTGGGAGTGAGCTTTGCACTAAGTGGCTTCAGCCACACTTTTACTGATCACTTGACTGTTGTTTGGAGGTTTTTTTCCTCTCTTCAATGACATCACTGGTGGTTTCTCCTGCTTGCCTTCAGTGAGCTTTCCAATTTACTCCAGACTCGTGGGCTGCAAGAAATCAGATCATCCAGCTTGTAAGAGGTGAGAAGCGTGTGTTAATCCAAGGCTGAGATGGGAAGGGGTGCTAGGATTTGTGGACCTGTCGTTCCTTCCTGTCCCTGGCCCTCTGCAGCTCTGACCAGTCACCCGATGGAAGCAGACCAGCTGCATGTCTGAGATGCTCACATGCCTGACAGGGGGGCTGGGTGCTTGAACATTTGTGGAAAGGACATTTATAGAAGCATCGTCTCTTCTGAGGAGGTAGTGTCCTTCCTCTTGTGAGGATGACTTCTGAGCCTTCCTGGGGGAACTCCTCAGTCCTTAATCTGTAGCCCTGTCTCGTCTGGAGCCATAAATCTTGATTCTTTGGAGCAGGATTTGGCCTTGACCATGAGCTAAGCAGTACCACTTGGGGTCAGATTGGCAGGATGGCTGTAGAGCTGTGAGTTGGGATTCCACCGCACCTAAGGACACTCCCGGAAAGTGTTGTAGAACACGTCTCTGGCCTGCTGCTGGCTGGTTCTTGGTTGGACATGTGGGGTTTGAGTGTGAAGAAAAATGGTTCAAATACAAACAGCCTCTAAGATTATGACCACATCGGGCCTGAGGCTATGGACTTGAGTCATGGGGTCAGAGGAGGAGGAAGGGCAGGTGGAATGATGTCACTGCCCATGAGCTTATCTTCTGAGTGGGTGGCCACTTCTCATTGCTGTCCTCTTTCCAGACCCCAGGGCAGAAGTGCCGGGTAGCGGGTAGCGGCATTGGGGGGGTGGGGGGATGGGCAGTAGCTGCAGGGGAAGAAGGCATAGCCTGGGCCTGCGGGAAGTAGGAGGGTGGGAACTGATTGATGTGATCTGTGAGAAATTTCCTTTGGTCTCAGATGCATCAAACGTCTGGGCCAAGGCCCCATGTGTTTTTCTGCAACCCCGGCTGCCACAGCCCAGTTTTGTCACCCCTGCAGTATAAGGTTCCAGCTAGGAACATGGAGGTTCCAGGTTTGGAGGTGGGGTTGTGCTGGATGCTTCACAGGCATCACCTCGTTTAATCATGTCAGTTCTCCAAAGTCGAGCGTCATTAGCTCCATGGTAGAGATGGGGAAGCCAGAGCCCAGAAAGGGGAAGTCATGTGCCCAAAGACACACAGCTGGCACATGCTGGACCTGGGCTGCTGTCTGTCCCCAGAACAGGGAGAGATCTCATTTGGAGAGCTGGGGAGAGGGCAGGCCTGACCTAGGGATCCCAGTCCGAGCATCGGTGGGAGCGCTTGCTTTTCCAGAGGCCTGGTCTTCTGCACCCTTGTGCCTCTGGAGGCCCTCCTCAACCCTCCAGGTCTGAGCTGTGCTTCCAGCCAGCTGCCCCCACTCTGTCATTCTCTTTGTGGTCCAGAGAATGGATACCTCCTCTACACCCCTAATTCCTTTGGGCATTTGGCCTTCCTGAGGCATTTGGAGAGTATCAGAGGGAAACCTGCTAGGAGTGGGGAATGAGAAGCATTTTTTATTGGGAGCCCTGGAGTAGGAAAAGATAGTACCTCTGAAAAGCAGGTCTCCCAGGTCACCCTAAAGTCAACATGGGCTCCCAGGAACGGGGGCTTCCCGGGGGAGATACTGGAATGTGCACTGGGGTGGGGGGAACCTAGATGTATATAGCCCGACAGAGGAGCTCTTGGCTGGGGGGTGGGGATGCCCAGGAGGCCTTGTCTGCATGACTATGGCAATAATAACAGCAGGAACAATTTGTTACCGCTGTTTGTGGGTGCTAGGTACTTTCCTAAGTCCTTTCTGTATATGGTCTTATTCTTATAGCAGCCCTTGTAGGGTAGGGGTTGTTACTCCTGCTTTAGAGATGAGGAATCAAGTCTTGAAGAGGTTAAATCATTTCTATTTGGTCATGTGTCTAGAAAAACTTTTGAGGCAGAATTTGAACCCAGGGCTGCCTGCTCCAGAGCCCAAGCTGTACCCTGGGGCTGGTTAATGATTCCATTTAACAACACAAAAGGCCTAAAAAGCAAGGTCCACAGGGGGCTATTCCCAGCTGTCCTGTAATGTCCTAGGAGGGTAATTTGAAGTCCTTATTTTATAAATGAGCAAACTGAGGGTCAGAGAGGATGTTTGTCCAAAGTAGCAGAGTCTAGATTTGAAACTGTATCTCCTACACCAAAGTCATCTCCTTAAACAGCAGGGCTCACTTTTCCCATGAAGCCTCTTGTGATGACAACAGCCCAGCATGTGATCATGGTTAGAGCACAGGATGGTGGTGGGACCTTAGAGAGTTGAAGAGACAAAGACCCAGAGAGGCAATGGGAGCCAAGGGAGCCTAGGAAGTGAGTGATGGAGCCTGGTCTGAAATCTATAAAAATCTCCCAAGTTGCTGTTTTCCTTTTTGTATTAACGAAAGAATTAGACACTCATGGTCAAAGTCACAGAAATATATCAACTAAGAAGTAGGAGTAGATGCTTGCCCTTGTTCCCACGTTCCAGGGTTGGGTTCACTGTCACACTTCCAGACCCCTTTCCCATATACAAACATCCATTTCTCTCTAAACACATGGTCACTTTCATTCATTCACACCGCACTGAGCACTCGCCATGTGCAGGGTCTTCGCTGGAATCAAGGGTACAATAGTCAATAGAGCAGACACTGTTCCTTGTTAGGGAGGGTCCAGTATGACACGAGGAAAAGGAAACTGCAGTGAGTAACAGGGACTCCCCTGGGGTGGCCAATCTCTTCCTGACTTTTCTGCCAAGGTGGCTCTCGGGATAAAGTGGTGTTACGCATGTCATCCGGGAAGAAGGAACTGTGTTTGCAAAAACCCAAGCGAAGAGGATCCCCTGTTGTAGGACCCAGAAGAGGCGACTGTGGGGGAAGGGCAAATGGGAGGAGGTGAGGCTGGGGAGGTGAGCAAGGCCAGAGCAGGTAGGGCTCTGTGGGCCCTGGAGGAGCTGATGACATCTTGGAAGTGACGGCCTGATGCAGTTTATGTTTTTATAGCAGTTATTCTGGTTGCTGTGTGGAGTCAAGACTGGGGTATAGAACCGGGTGAGGAGACAGAGGAAAAGTCGAGAGACCAGTGAAGAAGCTTTTGTGGTCAGCCAGGCAAGAGACGACAAGGACTTGGCAAAGCAGAGAGAGCAGCACAGGCAGAGACAAACAGAGGGTGAAGCCGTTATCAGGCATCGGCAAACTTTTTCTGCAAAGGGCCAGAAAGTAAATATTTCAGGCTTCGCGCGGATTACAAGTGCTGGGTTCCGCTGTCGTCTGCAGAAGCAGCCGCAGACAATACGTAAATGAAATGTGGCTACATTCCAACCAAACTTCATTTACGGACACAGAGATTTGACTTTCGTGCGATTCCTGTGTCTCTTGAAATACTCTTTTGATTTCCAACCGTTTAGAAAAGTAAACCCTTTCTTAACAGGTGTGCTGAACCAAAGCAGGCAACAGGCTGGTTTTGGGGCTCGGGCTGTCTGTAGTTTGCCGACCCTGGAGATGTAGTTTGGGGTCAGGAATGGTTGTTCTTAGTGATGGACTGTAGAGGCAAGAGAAACTCGGGTTTCTGGCTTGAGCGGAGGGTGGAGAGTAGTGCCTTTCCCGAGCGGGAAGAGCTGAGGAGGAACAGGTTGGAGGGGAGATCCAGAGTTTGAAGAGGGACATGTGAAGAGGGAGATGCCTGTGAGTCATCGGCGAAGGGATGTTTAGGGGACAGTTGGAGCTCAGATGAGAGGTGTGGGCTTGGGGAAGAAAATCTAGGAGTTGCTAGCATATAATGATATTTAAAGCCATGGGAGTGGGTGAAATCATCTAGGGAAAAATAGTAGAGAGACTTGAGGAGAAGGTCTAGGAGCCAACCCTGAGGGGTTCAGTGGTGGAGGAGGAAGCTGGGCGCTGAAATACAGGTGATACTGAGATGGAGAGAAAGGTAGGGGACCAGACCTGCAGCCATGGGGCCATCTGTTAAACAGGAATGAGGTCATACAGTTGACAGTATGCTTGCTTGACTGACGTGACACATGTCATGGACTTATTTCCGTATCAGTATACATTCTTTTAAAAAGCTGTGTGCTACTCCATTACACAGAGGCGCCGTCATTAACGTACCAGTTCCCAACTGGTTCCCATTTTTGCTGCTAGCTGGGTGTCTTTGAGAGTGGAGCTGGTGTGTCCCTAAACCAGTTCCTACGAACTACAGCCCATGGGCCAAACCTTCTACTGCTTGTTTTTTGTATAGCCCACAGCTAAGAATGGTTTTTACATTTGTCATGGTTGAAAAAAAAAAAAATCATGTGATTCATGAAAATTACATGCAATTCAAATCCGAGTGTCCATAAATAAAGTCGTGTTGGAACACGGTTCTGCTCATTCATTTATGCATTGTCTATGACTGCTTCCCTGCTACAATGGCAGGGTTGAGTAGCTGTGACAGCTATCAGATGGCCTGGAAAGTCTAAAATATTTACTATCCGGACCTTTACAGAAAGAGTCTTTTCCACTCATGCCAACAGAACAGCCCTGGGAAGCCCGGCTGGGTGTGGTTTGGCTCATGGGCCCATTCTGGAGCCAATCACTGAGGGTTCTCCAGTGAGTCAGGTCCAGTCACCTGCTGAGGCCCAAGGCTAGGGGTCAGTCACACCAGCATCACAGGGACTGGGTTCCCTGCAGAACCAGGGAGCCCTGTTATAGAAGGAATCGGTGTAGAAGAGAGGCACTCTAGAACAAAGGACGTGGAAGAAAGTTGCTAAGAGCTCAAGACTGACTGCTGAAGACAGAGAGGGTCCGCTTAGAATCTGTTGTGCTTCCTTCTCAAAGAAAGAAGTTGCAGAGGCTGTTGAGAAGGAACTGAAGTTCAGGCCAGGTAGGGAGGTAATAATCTGGTGGATTCCATGGCTTTGTCTTCTGGCCCCTGTGATTGTCCTGGTGCGGAGTGAACTTGGAGATAAGATGTCTGGGAGCTGTTTGGGGTATTTCAGGAAAACCGGGGTAGATGGTGGGGGTGGGGGCTGTAGCCCTCCACGGTTTCCCACTGTGTACAGAATCCATCCTTAGGCAACCCCTGACCACCTCCCGTGCCCCATCTCCCGACAGCCACTCCCCAGAGTCCCTCTCTTCTTAGAGGATGCTGTGGGGGCTCACTCCTCCAAGGGAACTGCTTGACCCTCCATGCCCATAATACTTCATCATGTTTGGTGTGTGAGTGGATAGATGAATGCTGGAAGACTTGAGATGGGCAAATAACCGGTTTTACAGGGAAAACGGCAAATTTTGGGAGCGTCAGATTGGGGATTGTGTCCTTAACCCCTGACAAAATCCTGGAACCGGTTATTAATGGAGCACTTGAAGAAGAGTTTATTTTCTTCAGAGGAGACTTTTTTTTTTCCCTGGTTCTTCCCCATTTGACCGGCCCTCCGCCAGAAGTGAGGATAAGACCTGTGATGCGCAGTTGGGTGGCAGCACGAAGAGGGAGATTCCTAATCCCAAAGCCCTGAACAGTGGGTGGGCGTTGATCCAGGGGCAGAACCTAGTGCTGTGGGGTCTCCTTATTCCTGTCCTCTTCCTGAGAACCTCGATGACACAAGAAACAAAGCAGGGAAAAGAGGGCAACCTTTTTGGGTGACATTCATTTTTCTTTCTTTTCCTTCCATCAAAAAATTATCAAGCACCTTCCAGGGGCCAGAAACTGTCACAACAGTACTGCAAAAGATCATGGCATGGTCACACAACACTGTGACTGTACTTCCCCCCGCTGAATTGTACACTGAAAATGGTTGAAAGGGTCAACCTCACACTCCATGGATTTTGCCACAATTTAAAAGAAAAGGTCGTGGCAGTTGGGGTGATGGAACAGGTTTAACTGGATGAAATGTAATAAATAGTGGCACAAATGAAGTATCCCAGAAAGTCCCACCCCCTCCCCAGCTCCATCAGAAGAGGACGGCAGAGACGAGGATCTGTGGCAATGAGAGTAGATAGTTCCCAGTCACTGACCACAGATTTGATCGTCTGTGATTTGGGTTATTTTGATGAACAATGTGGCACGGCTGCCCAGGGTGGCCTCGTCAAGGGAGAAGATCTAAAACGTGCAGGGAGGGGGTGGACTTGTAATATAAGGTTGAAGGAGGACTGGTGGGCGGTACGCGAGACAGGTTTGGTTTCAGGATAAAGCAGAGCTTTCTGCCAGTGACGCTGCCCCAAAGCCAGTGGATTTCTTCAGGAGGCCATGGGTACCCAGCACTGGTGGGGTCAAACGGGTTGTGAGGGTGGTCCGAAAGAGGCGCCCAGTTCTGATATGTGACCATTAACCTCTGCAGATTCTCCAGAATTTGTTGGAGGATCTCTCCTCTTTCCATAATCTCCCTCAGTGATTCCAGCTTGGGCTCCCATTACTCCCAATGCATGGGTAGCTCCCCGTCCTGTTCTGATCTCTGGCTCCATGTGTCCAGCAGTCCATGTGGCATTTCGCGTGGACGCTCTGTGTAGCTCAAGCCCAGTAGGAATTGTTCTTCCTTCTACACGTGCTTCATTTCCAGGTGTCCCCATCGTATGATGTGTGCCCCCATGTGCCCAATCGTTCAAGCCTTCAAGACCTCCTTGACTGTCTCAGCCCCTCCCTCCCTTACAGACAAAACAATCCCCAAGCCAGGTCGCGCCTACCCTTGAAATATCTCCTGAGCCGGGCCCAGGGATCACCATGTGACTCAGAGGAGATAGTGTCCAGGTCGTATTTTGAAACACCTATTTTAGATGTTGTTTCCTTTCACCGCTCTGAGCAGTGGTAATTTTCATGGGGTGGGAAGAGCAGGAGAGAGAAGGAGGGAAAGGAGGGGAGGGATGGCTCCCTAAATTAGTCACTTCAGATGCTGTCAGAAAGACCCAAAATAACAGTGACGCTAGAGTAGATGCTTATTCTCACCCATGTGACGGTGTGGGTCCGTCCTGGGCTGATCCTGCAGCCTCTCCGAGGGCCTCGTGTCTTGCCATTCTGAAGTCCCCAGAGTGTTGCCTTTGGCAGCATGGTCTCAGATGGTCACCACGGCTGTGTTCCAGCTGGTGGGAAAAGGGAGGAGACAAGACAGGGTATGCTGCTCTCTTTAAGGGTCTGACCCAGACGTTGTACACATCAGTTCCTCTCACATTCTATTAGCCGAAGATGGTCACAGGACACACCTCTTCCCTGCAAGGCAGGCTGGGATCTGTAGTCTTCAGCTGAGCAGCCATGTGCCTAACTAAAAGCTCTACAGAAGAGGAGAATAGATAGGAGGGGGGAATGAGTGGTTTCTGCCTCAGTCGTTTTGTACATTTCAGTGTGACCTGCCTGGCAGCTAACTGGCTCGACCTCAAGGATATAGTACATGAAGATTTAACGTACTAATGTAGTTCTGCTAGGATCCAGCCAAGCATTTCTTTTATACACGGGAACACGGAGTTTAGAGAGGGGAAGTTTCCTGTTACAAATTGCACAGCAGTGACAGAGCTGGGACTAGAATCCTGAACTTTGGGCTCATTTTCTACTATTTCAAAGGGATCTGGTTGAGAGGCACCCGGCAGTGCCAGGAGAACAGGTGTCTTGGGGCCAGGGAGAAGCCACTATGCCCAGCCTGTTTACCTGGGGAGCTGCTCACCATTTTTTCTGGACTCACCTTTAGGGTTATATTATGTCTCAGGTAGCAGCAAGTAGCCCTCACTGTATCTTAATTATGTCCTGAACTGAAGTGCAGTGATTCACATGCACTTCTCTCTTCGATTGCAGGCTCCTTGAGGACAGACACACAGCTTTGTCATCTCTCAGGCCCCAGGGCCTGCCTACCAGGTACTCAGTGAACAGTTAAATGCACTTCTTAGTACACGAACGAATGTATATTCAAGTAGTCTTTTGATCGCAGATAATAGACACTTAGCCCAAACTAGGAGGAGGAAAAAAAGATCGGCTCAAGTATCTGGGCTGTCTCAGAGTGTACTCGCTTCAGGCATAACTTGATCCAGGTGCTTATCTGCTGTTTGCAACAGCTCTGCCTCTGTGCTACACTGGTTAGCGGAGATCAACACTGGCATGTGCTTTGCTCCTTCTTGCCCTCTTGGTGGGAAGCATTGTACAAATGGACCATGCAGGGATTGGGAGGAGGCAGGGGGTTAAGAGATATGGGGTGGTCATGGTGGGAGCAAGGAATTCCTCTTGAGCTGAGAGTTCTATACAAAGAGCCCAGGCTCGGCCTTTGTTTCTTGGTTTGGGCTTAATTGGGGTGCATCCTGGGTCCTGTCTTGGGGGCTTCTCTATGGCTGCACGTCTGCGGGGGTTGAATGAACTTGCTGCACCTTCAGGCCAAGGGTGGCCTGGGCTCCTCAGTCCTGCTTCCCAGGGAAAGCCAAGGCGCTGTGTGTTCTTTCCTGGCAGGACTCCTTGGAGTTCCCACATTTGGCTGAGACGGGGATGAAGGAAGAGGAAGAGGGAGGGCTGGCTGGTGACTCACTGGGAGGGGTGGTACATACTGACTCCAGGGCAGGTCCCGCCAGGGGATTAAAATTCCCCTTCATAGAGGAGGTGGGCAGGGTGGTGACAATGCAGCCTGAGATCAGTGTGTCTCCAGGGGGGCAGCCTGTCTGTCCCAAAGAGCAGTGATGGGCTTTCTGTTCCTAGGTCATGCTCCCATTCCCTGAGCAGCACCTTGTCTCCATGAGGTATTTCTCCATCCCTCTCTCAGTCCCTGGGGATCCACCTGTTGGGGTAGGAACCTCTTGGAATGCTCAGGTCTTCTTGGCTCTAGGCTGTCAGGTTTTTCCCTAGCGTGAGCCATGACAGTGGGACCTTTGCTGGGTTCAGAGTCTAGAAAGGTAACCAAAGTGTGGAAGCCTAATGCCCACCCCCTGGAAATCCTCTCATTCTCCCTCTGGAGTGAGGGACAGCTTGGCCCTTGGGGAGCCCTGCTAGGTCTGGTCAGGAGGGAGGTGCTCCCTGACCTCCCCCACATTCATGGAGGTGGCAGGCATTCCCCAAAGACCCTGGTGAGTAGAAGCTTGACATACGGAGATCTCATAAGAGAAGTCTTGAATGCCAAGCAGAGGAAAGTGGCTTTACTTCTGTAGTGAATGGGGAGCCATGAAAGGTTCTTGAGCACAGGTAAGGTTGTGAGCAGATTCCTGTCTTAGGTCCTGAGAGCGGAGGAAGGTCACAAGAGGGTCAGGGTGGGAGTGGCAAGCAGGAGCAGCAGGGATAGGGTGAAGGAGGGAGGTGGCTTGGGAAGAACAGACAGGCCTTGGTTTTCTTCTGGGGCTGAGAGAAAAGGAGTCTTAGAATCTGGAAGCTTCTTAATCCTTAGGTCCTGGTGCCTCCTTGGGGGTGGGGATGGGGGTAGAGATGGGGGCGCAGCGCAGAGGCTGCAGCCTGCTAGCTTTTCCTGTGGCCAGTGGTTGCCCTTGTAGGCAGGATGTGGTGCCCGCCAAGGGTGCCTTTATGAATGGAGCAGCAAGTCTGCTGACTCAGCAGGCGGCAAGGCTTTGAGGCCGCTGGGTTTGGACCGGAAGTGTCTGGGAAGGAAGTGGCTGTACAGGGCTTCCCCACGGTGGACAGCTGCGGGGGGGGGGGGGGTGTGTGTACAGGATGCACCCAGTTTGGCTGAGGGACTCCCTCAGCCCAGCTGCTGGGGTGGGGCAGGGTGGGGTGGGGTGGGGTGGGGCAGGGCCCGGAGGGTACTTGCCTGGGACTGGAAGGCTTGAGGCCTGGTGCCCAAGACCAAAATGATGGTGCCGGCTGGCTGTGGATGAGGTCTGCTCCTGGGAGGGCAGAAAGCCGCGGCAGGAGCTTGGAACCCGAAGCCTTGGCAGCTTGCTAACTGGCAGATTACATCCCATTACCAAAGGCACCTGGCTTACAGGGGCTTTATTTTTTTCTCTTGCAAAATGGAACCTAGTAGATCTGGCTGTCTCCCTGGATGGTTGTGAAAACGTGAACTCGACTGTGTTTTTTTTTTAAGATTTTATTGATTTACTTATTTATTTGACAGAGATCACAAGTAGGCAGAGGAAGGCAGAGAGAGAGGAGGAAGCAGGCTCCCTGCTGAGCGGAGAGCCCGATGTGGGGCTCGATCCCAGGATCCTGGGATCATGACCTGAGCCAAAGGCAGAGGCTTTAACCCACTGAGCATCCAAGCACCCTCGACCTTGTTCTTGTTGAACAGGGCTGGATAGCCTAAGTCCACACTGCTTACGTGGCTTCCCTGGCACATGGGAACAGTCAGACAGCAGCTGTGGTATGGGGTGAAGGTGGGTTCAGTCCCCCAGGTCAGACAGTGTCGGGGGGCAGCCAGGATCGGGAGCAAGGCTGGGCCCAGGGAGGTCTCGCCTGCGGCCACAGACATACCTCTCACTCAGCCCTCACTCCAGCCTCTGGGGTTTGCCCCAGACCTGGCTTCTGAGTGTCCAATTAGCAAGTGTGCTCTTTCTCGGGCCCCATCCTCTGATACCAGCTGCCTCCTAGTACTCTCTCCGGGAGGTTTCTGCACAAACACTGCTAACTTCACATGTGCGACACTGACCACCTCTATGTTCTGTCTCAGTGACTGCCCCTCCCACTCATGGGGCTCAAAACCACAGCTGCCCTGACTGCCCCCTTCCTCTCTCCCCACGCCCTCCAGTGCTGTTGTTCTCACCCAGACCTGCTTTATCTCTTCTCATGTATCCTACAGATGCTAACAGTCATCTTTATGGAGCACAGCTCCGACCATATCCTTTCTCCTGTTCCAGAACTGTCAGAGGCTCCCAGTTACCTTCAGGATAAACTTCAGACATTTCAGCTTGTCTCTCCGTCTGGCTCCCGCCTCAGCCTTTACTCTCCCCACCAGCTGTCGTCTGGGCTCAAACTGAGCCAAACTGATCTGTGCACATTCTTGCCCTGGGCCGGCCAGCCTTGCCTCTACTTGCCACCTTGCCTCATCTTCCTTGTATTTTGTACCAACATCTTAGTTCTGAAGGGGTGGGTCTCAGCTGCCCCCTGCCCCGTGTGCCCTTGTCTAGCCTCCCCAGTGACTCAGTTCCCTCCTGCCAGCATGTCTCAAAAAAAAAAAAAAAAAAAAAAAAAAAGCCCTTGGTGGGAAGCCTTGTAGAGTGTGGAAGGGAGGACCCGCCACTGGACAGTTGCAGACTTCCCTGAGCTGGTTAGGGGGTGGGGATGAAGTGAGGGCCAGCCTGGGGAAGACCCTTGGAGACAAAGGCCTCACTTCCTCTTCCTCACAGGCAGGGGCAGCCTTCCACCACGGAGAGCCCAGCTGTCAGCTGCCTCTTGGGAAGATGCTGTGTCGCTGGGCCAGCGCAGGTGTGGGCGTGCGTGTGCCCTTGGCCACGGCCCTGGCAGCGCTGTGGGTCTGTGTCACAGGTGAGGGGAGCGGTGTGGGGGCTGGAGGGAGGAAGGGGGGGCGCCCATTCCCAGCAGGGCTCCTGCCAAGCCCTTTTGTCTAGCAGGGATGGGGAGGATTTTGGCCAATGTCCTCCCACTGTCCCCTGTTGCTTGTCCACTCATTTCCACTGGGATTCCACAGGCAACTTACTCTGCATTTTTTAACCCATTTCCTCTACTGTAAATTGGTCATGTGAGCACTTACTGTGATAATGTGTATCTTGAACACAGTGTGCGTGCTCCCTCCTGAGGGCCTTTGCATGTACTGTTCCCTCTGCCTGGAACTTTCTGTGCCCACACATAGGCATGACTTGATCCTTTATTTCATTCAGGACTTTGCTCTGATGTCACCTCCTCAGCAAAGTTTTTTTGGCTACCCTGTATAACAGCACACCACCTCTCCCTACCCTCGACCTTACTTTGTCATGCTGCTTCCCGGCCTTTACCTCTGCCTGACATGTGCATTCATCTGCTTCTTGTCTGCTCTGCTCAAAGAGCAGGGTCTGTCCTCAGGGCCAGGACTGGTTCCAGCCACATAGTAGCTGCTCAGTAACCATGTTGGATAAATGATGTAACTCTTCCCACACAGCTCTTGGCACAGAGTCAGCATTCAATAACGGCATTATTTTTAATAACAACGTCCTCATCCTATTTTAAATCCTTACCAGCCCCTGGCAGAGGGCGGGACTGCCTTCTTCTGCCCTAGGGGAAGACAAAGCTGAGTGTCTGGTGCCACCTGCTGGTCATAAGGAGGAGCAACTCTGGTTGTGGCTGCTCTGATTTCTCTGAAGGGCTTTGGGTGATTCCTTAGGTTACATTCCTAAATGCCCCCTATAAGGGGCACCAGTTGGAGAGCGGCCTGGGACATGTGGTTGCAGCGAGAGATCCAGGACCAGCATAAGACCTTTAGAGACCTCTACACGGGAAAGATCATGATAGCCTTTCCCTGTAATTCGCAATAAAAATACTATTTTTCTAAATGCAAGAAACCTTTAATGGGTGCTATATCCAGTCAGCGTTGTATCAAGACTGTTTGGTTTTTACGTTTTTTGAGTGTTTCTGCTTGGCTAGTGCCCAGAGCACCCACTTACCCAAGAATGGCAGTGCCAGAGTAGGGAGCATGTCTCCCCAAAGGAAAGGCTCAGGGAATCCGCCCCCTCTCACTAACTTCCCAGGGCTCTAAAAGAAGAGCTGGAAGGGAGGCAGAGGTGGCTGGGTGAGGAGGCTTGCCAATCCACAGGATCAAGGGCAGAGGACAAACAGGGGAATCTGGCTCTAGGGATGAGTTGACAGTAGACTTCCAGGATTCCTGCTCCTGTGTTCCCCTCACCTTCCATTCATCAGCAGGCCCTCGCCAACAAACTTGACTCTGTCCCGTGTGCTCCAACACCACTGCCACCCTCTGGAGCTAAGCCAACTTTGTCACTTCTTACAAACCAAACTGAAATAGTTCTTAAACCATTCTCCGCAGAGGAGCCAGAGTGAGCTATAAGCACTGTTAGGCAGATTATGCCTGATTACCACCCCCTCAACCTGCAGTGACTTCCCATTGCATGTAGCAAACTACATTCTTTACTGGTCTTGCAAAGCCCTCCCATCCAGACTCTCGGGCCACAGTGGACAGCTACCTGATAGTCTCACCAAGGGAGCTGAATCTTGCCTCAGGGCCTTCCCACCTGCTATTCCCTCTGCCTGGGATATTCTTACACTGGCTTTTTTGTATGTCAGGCTCTTTCTCATTCCCTTAAATTTCAACTTAATATCCTCTTAGTCAGAATGTGCCTCACTGCCCCGTTGAAAGGTGTGGGCCTTCCTTCCTTTGGATATAAAAGCAAATCATGTTTATTTAGGAAAAGAAAAAAGAGAAAGCCCTTGTGATCCTTTCTCATTCAGAGGAAACAACTATTAACATTTGATATATACCTTTTTAGACTCCCCTTTCTAATTAATAAAGACAACATACTTATGGGAAAATGCCACTGTCAAATATTTGAAAAGCGACCACCTCTAATCCTTTGGTTTATTTATGTCTCTCATACCCCTAATCCCATGCTAATGAGAATGTGTGTCTTAGTTTGTACCTATCTCCCTTTAAAAGGTAAACTCTGTAAGGGTGTGACCTTGGTCGTCTTCTCTGTTGCATTCCTAACTCTTATGCTCGACAATAGTAGGTCCTTGCTGTAGCCTTGTTGACTGAATGAGGACCACAGGTAATAAACTTTGCTTTGCGTCTCAGGCCTTAAAGGATGGGTGGACTGGCTTGGACTTAACCCAGAGCCGGGGGAGGACCAGGGAGGCTCCCAGGCCCCATCCCTCCTCACTACCGTACCCCACCGCCCCCAGGTGCTT